>NW_021318823.1:1040238-1043725 GCF_001605985.2 Dendrobium catenatum | reverse complement strand
AGAAAATTAATATATTTTCAAAACTATATATACTTAAATGATTTTTTTTTAATCAAAACAATATCGTTCATCGAAAACCCTAGACGCCAGATTAGTTTAAGTAAGGTTATTAGTCGTTCGTACTATACGAACTGTTTCATACTGTACGAGTTATTTTGAATACTTACTTAAATTAATCCTGTGATTAGTGGAAGAATCAAGGATTAATTTTTGATTGGTTATCGTACTGTACGACCATGTTCATACTGTACGATCAATCGAAGCTATTTCTTATCATCCTGGACTTCGTACTAGACTATCCCTTGATTTTGACTAATCGTACAGTACGAAGTAGGTTGTACCCTACGATGTACAGAGATGATTTTTTATCATCTCGGCTATCATCCTGTACAAATAGAAGAGTTTTAAATTTTGTACGGTACGAGTTTATATTGTACTGTACGAATGTATTCAGATTATTTGACCTGTTCGTAAACCTTCATACCAGGATGAAGCTCGTTTGTACTAATCATATTGTACGATAGTAACGGCTATTTTGAAAATACAGGGTTTTTTTAAGCCTGTTTTAAGTATCAAAATAATAGTTTTTTGATGTGTGACTGTGAGAGAGGAATGTGTTTAGAGAGGGTTTCCTTGGGAGAGAGCTCTAGAGAAGATTTTAGGGTTTGTGAGAGGAAGGAGAAGGTGGGCTTGGAGGGAGGAGTGTGAGGGAGATCACACGGTTGCTCCGAGCTTACTGCACTTTGCTCCTCATGTGGCCTAAGAAGATCTTATGGGAGGCTCTCTAAGGGGGTGACTCTTCCACATCCATGTCCTCTAAGGTACTATGCCTTCTCTAGGAGGGAGAAAAATAAGAAGGTACGCTACCGTCGTTAGGAGGGTGACAAAGTGCTTGGCACTTCGCCACGCCAGGTTGGTGAAAGTGAGGTTTGTAAGGGCTTCTCCGCCTTGCCGAAGGGGGCAAAAGGAGAACTATTATTTAGTAGTGAAATTCCTGGAGTGGAGGACTCCAGGGAGTGGACGTAGGTCAAGTGACCGAACCACTTTAAAATCTCTGGTGTGATTTTTCCCTTACCGCTTTTATTTTCACTTGCATTTTATTTTCATTATAATTGCTTGGTGAAAATCATTGTGGAATTAGTTGATGCAAATTGTGTTCAAGTACTCGCTTCCGCATTAGTTATTTTTTTCTGTTTAAAATTTAAAAACCAAAAAAATATTAGAACTCACTTGCATTTTATTTTCATTATATTGCCATATATATCACTATCAAATAATCCTCCTAGCAATAGGGGTTATCGTTCGGGGACACATTAAATTGGCCATAATAAGATTAACATGATTATTGACTACTTCTTGGTTCCCACCTCCACACTCAAGAACAATAATAACTTGAATGGTGGCTCCGAAACCTTGACCATTGACACCATGCATATTTCTCATCTAAAATCAAAGTACTATTTTAAAAGAGATGTGGGGTCGATGCTAATGGGTTCAGGCTAGTTGAGGCTGTCGAAGCCAATGTCTTGGCCAGTGGGACCATAATTATAATTCCATGAGATTTGTAGGGGGCCACACCCATAGTACATCTTCCATAGGCATGGGTAATCTTGAGAATTGAAGTCACAATATGCATTGGATTTATCTCCATGTTCTTTGTAGCACATGTATGCTCATATTAATATTTTCATTTTTTGTATAAATAATGTGGTCAAAACTTAAAAGATAATAATAAGAGAAAGTAGCTTAGTATCAAAATAGTTATTAACATTTAGTCCATATTATAGTTCTTAAGCAAGCAAGAAAAGCTTAAACAAGATACTTTGCCCAAAAAAATAGTCCATAATATTATATCCAAAGTTGTAGTCTCGATGTGTTTTAAATCCATCAAATTTACTTTGAGATGGATGCCATGCAAGATTTAATTGATTACCCATGTATAACATCCATCTCAAAATAAATCCAACTATTTAAAAAAAAAATTCCAATCAATTTTTAAAATCATGAAATTATGATACTAATTTTTTACATTTTTGCTAGCTTACTAAAAGATCTTATATTTAACTGAATAAAATCTTGATATTACATTCAACATGCACATATTATATATATCTAGCTTAATTTTATTCATCCAATAGTTAGTGTAAATTGTCAAATAATCTAATTACACTAAAAAAATAATAAGTGGCATGCAAAATTGAGAACACATATAATAAAAATAATCTTATTCTTATAGAAAATAGAAAATTTTGAAGATTTTGAAAATCATCTTTATTAAAATTAAACTCCTACTTATGGTCTTTTAGTAAGAAAATGTTATTTTGCTTCTGCCATTGTTTGGATTAATGAGAAAATAAGGTATTGGTTTTCATAGTTTTTCTTTTTAATCATTGGAATTGAGCTTAGTCATGATTTTATAGGGATTTTTTGCATTAATGTTATTAAATTCTTATTCATTTACATATATAATACATAAATTTTTATAACTTACTAATCTCAAAACCACATTAATAAAAATATTGTAATTGATGAAGATTATATTGTTTTCCTCATTGGTACGGCGTTGCAATTTAAATGTTCTCCTTCTTTGCTTCTTAGAGAAAGATATTTGAAAGTTTTTCTTTTTTTAAAAAAAGAAGCAAATAGCTACATTAATGACTAAAGAAAACAATACAAACTACAAGCTAGTAGCGTCTGATTCCTCCTTCAACAAGTTAATAAGAGAAGGATGAACCTTATTTATAATAATGTCTTCTCAGATAAAAGAGCTAAAGATAGCATAGTTAGTACAAAGATCTGCTAACTTATTACATTTTCTATCTATATAATTAAAAATTACATAATTGAAATCTTATTTGAAAGTTCATTTAAAGAAAAAAATATACCCACTAGAAGTAGAATTTAAACCTCTCTAATTATAAAATTGTTTTGAAGAAAATAATTTTTGTAAAAGTTATTGTGAAAATAACAATTTTTTTTAATTGAATAGCATCTTTGATTCCCTACGAGAAGGCCAACAAAGAGATGTGAAGCACAATGAAATAGGGTGGCGGATAAAAACTAATCATTTTTGTCCAGCTGAAGGAATGAAAGCTCAAGCACAGCCGAAAGCCTCCTTGATATAGGAGAAATTATTATGTGTAGAGTCCGGACGTAGCTCTCTGTCATGACTCCAATGTGTACAAGCGACGTGTCTTAGTGATACATATTGGAGTCTTGATGCGACCGGACTCTGCACGTAATAATTTTACTTGATAGCGTCAAAATTCTTCCAGCACATAAGACATTTTTTTAATCAGAAGATATAGTGTTAATTATTAATGAATATTGTTTCCCAACTTTCTATTGTTCTTTCACCATTTCAAAAATAGTGATGCAAGATTAAAGATTACGGCTTCGTTTGATTCGGTTTATGCTTACATAAAAAGGAGTTTTAAAAAAGGAGGTTGGGAAAAAGTCGTTCAATAAAATGGAGTTTCAATAATGA
>NW_021318823.1:1034053-1040138 GCF_001605985.2 Dendrobium catenatum | reverse complement strand
CATTCCCATCGTGCTCACCGGACGGGAAGCACGTTGTCTTTCGATCCGGGCGATCCGGCCACAAGAACCTCTACATCCTCGATGCCATCGACGGAGAAATTGCCGATAGTCGCGGGATTCAGCGACTAACGGAGGGCGAGTGGGTCGATACGATGCCAGCGTGGTCGCCGGACGGCGAGCTGATCGCGTTCTCATCTAACCGGCACAATCCGGCTAATCCGGAGGCTTACAGCATATATTTGGTTCGACCTGACGGCTCGAACCTGCGACGGGTACACGTTGCCGGGCCACCGGGGTCTAATAAGGCCGATAGGGAGAGAATCAACCATGTCTGCTTCAGTCCGGATTCGAAGTGGATCCTCTTCACGGCGAACCTTGGCAGCGTTTTGGCCGAGACGGTGTCGATGCCGAACCAATTCCAACCCTACGGTGACCTGTGGTTTTGTCGCATAGATGGAACCGGCTTAACACGCCTAACGTGTAATGCTTTTGAGAATGGTACGCCAGCTTGGCACGCTGGTGATCGGCTTCAGGACAATGGTTTGATTTCGGTGGTCCCTGCCGCTGGTGAGAAGCTGAGGGGTCAATTTGAAGAGCCTCTATGGCTAACGTGTGATATATAGTATTTTTATGGCATCCATATGGCTGGTTCTTACTTCTTACTCCACTCTTGATAATGAACTTTTATTAGGTGCCGAGTTGTACCGAGTTTTTCTTTTTTTCTAGGAAAAACTCGATACAATTTTTGCATAACTCGGTATTGATCGGTATAATTCGGTATTGAGTCTTCACGTGATGGTATTCCTCGTTATTGTTTGATATTGCTCGGTATTTCTTCGTTTTTTGGCGCGATCGGACGTTTCTCTACGTCCGGTCGGAGAACGTAATAATTGTTCCTTGCTAATAGGTTAAAGAAAAAAGATGGTTCCTACTGGAATCCATAAAAAAACAATGGCTCTCACCGTTGAAAATCTCTTCTACAGTTGGCTGCTAGCATTAAAGGGTTTATTACTCTACAAATCAACCATGTCAGTAAATTTTTCTTTCTTTGTTGGGACCGTTGGTTCCATAGACAATCTTTAATAGATTTCTTTGATATTGATATTGGCTTTCTTAGGCCTCGTTTGATTAGGTTTATTTCCTCTGTTTTCGTTTGAATAAGTGTTAATCAGTTCGTCGTAACTGTTTGGAAGACAAATTTAACCGTAATCAATTTTTATTAAACCATGTATTTTGAGTGGTTACAAAATTTTTTTGCTGTCTGCTTATTCGTTTAAACAACTCAGTTTCGCTCACCAAATGTCTGAATTAACCCTCGACGCTCTCACGTCGACCCACGAAACCTTCGTCTTCTTCAAATCGCAAGACAAAAAAACTGTCACTGTTTTTTTAGCTCCTTCCATCCGGACTCCCGAACAAGACAGGCTGCTGCCGATCGATTCTGAAATCTCGCTCGATTCGTAATAAAAACCCCGAACAAGACAGGCTGCTCCCGAGCGATTCAGGAAACCGAACCATCCCCTTTCGGCATTTTCCGCGTAACCTCCTAGCTGAAACCGAATTCCCTACCATCTCTGATCTTTTCTTCTTGCTCCTTCGTTGTTGTTCGACTTTGCTCCTTCAACGACGTTCCCTCCCTGTCACGAAACTTTAGGGTTTATCGGAAGCAACAATGGTAGATCGCTCGCTCAGAAGGTAACTTTCTTCGTTTCTTTGTCTATTCATTCCGCATTGAGATTTATGGGCACAAATCTTGTTTGCCAGGATTTTGCAAAAATCTTGCTCGAATCCTGCATAAATCCTGTTGCTAAACATTCCCTAGTGATTTTTCTTGTCGCAGATGCATACGCGGACAATCTAACATTCTCCTAATCTTGTTAATCCAGGTTCTTTTGCTCTTGGAATTCTCGCGCTTGGTAGCTCGTTCAGAAGAGGCGTTCTTCTTTCTATTTGAAGTGGTTCAACTAATTTCTTCCGATCATCAACAACGTCAAGCTTCTTCCATTGTTTCAGGTGATTCACTTACCCTATTTTCTACTACTGCTTATTCTATATGAAGTGGTTCAACTAAAACTTTCTTTCTTCCCTTACAAAAAATTACAACTGTTAATTATTATGAGGCACAATTTGATACAATATGTATTATTTATAAAAAATAAATAGTAACCTACAATTTGAAGTTTTTTAAATCAATAAAATGATTTTGTTCGTATAAATAATACAACCATCTTAAATTTTTTTTTAACATCTAGATGGGAAATAAAAAAGAAGGATGTGCACCTGCATCATGGGACATAGATACGACTTTAACATATTGTGATATATGTATAAGAGAAATAGAACTGAGAAATAGACCAACTACACATTTTATTAAAGAATGTTGGAAAAATCTACTTAAAAATTTCAACGAACGCACTGGACGAACTTATGACCGAAATCAACTTAAAAATAAGTGGGACCAATTAAAGAAAGATTGGAAGCTATGGAAAGATTTGTTGCGAGGCGAGATTGGAATTGGTTGGAATCCAATTAAAAAAACAGTTGATGCTTCTAATGATTGGTGGAATGAAAAACAGAAAAATTGCAGGTATCTCTCACATTTGAAATCATTCACTTTATACTGTAAATTCAAACCAACTCTTACGTAATATAACACATGATTTATAATTAATCATTTGTTGTACTTTAGGTAATGCCAAATGCTAAGAAGTTTCGTTTCAATGGAATACCATCAGAGTTGTAAGAGAAGTTGGATCTTATGTTCAGTCGTATTGTTGCAACTGGGGAGAATGTTTGGATTCCTAGTTCTTGTGTACTTCTCCCAGAATTAAATGACAATCAGACAATCTCATCTGAAGAAGAAGAGTACACTCAAGATGAACAAACACATCTTCCACATGTTCCTACAGGCAACTACGATACACAAAGATCACAACAGAGTGCCACATTATTGCGTAAAAGGAAAAGAGTTAGAACTCCTAAGTCGGGGACTAGAGAACTTTTTCTAAATCATGTTGAGGACCTCGTGGATGCTGCAAAATCTATAAGTTATGCGATAAGTATATCAAATAAAAATCGTACAAAATTTACTATCCTAAGGTTTTAGAAGAGATAGCTAAAATTCCTGATATATTTGACGATTTTGAGTTATATGCCTTTGCCTTAGAATACTTTAAAGATAAGGATAACCGGGAGATATTCATGGGTATACCCATTGAAAGAAGATTATGGTGGCTTTGAAGGAGTTTTGATAAAAGTTTCTTTTAACTGTCCATTGAAGAACAAGGAATAAGCAAGTAGCTAATAGCTCCGTCTCTTCTACGTAGAAATCAACAATTACATCATGTTTTATGTTATGTTCGTGTAGTTGTTGTTATTGTTCTTAGTTAGGTTCATAACTTACTTCCTTTGTGTTTATTTAGGTTGTTGCTTATTTCTATATATGATTCTGGATGTAATTATGTTATGTTACTTTACTAATTCTTCATTCTACTTTCAGTAGTGGGACAAAGGCTTGTTGTTGTTGTATCATTTTTTGCTAAACTCATTATAAGAGTTGTCACCCCCCTTTAAAAACCCTTTTTTTTTTTTTTTTTGATTGCATTTTACATGATTTATTTTTAAACTCCACAAAACTTCTTAAATAATCTTCTAATAATACTATCCATCTTACCACAGATAAAATTGAAGAATAAGAAAAACTTGTTGAAGTAGATGAATTTCCAGAAAAAGAATATGCTCTACTGCAAATAACTGAGATGAGAATAAAATCCAGAGAGAGAAATTAACATGTATTTGCAGCCTAGTTTTCACTACATCAAAGGGAGTTGTAAAAAGAGCAGCAGTAGATCCAGCAAGACCTCCACAAACATGCTTCTTAGATGAATCAAAATAGGAATAAATATGAGAAAACAATGTACCATGCATGCACGTACATAC
The DNA here is from genome assembly GCF_001605985.2 of Dendrobium catenatum. Classification (NCBI taxonomy): domain Eukaryota; kingdom Viridiplantae; phylum Streptophyta; class Magnoliopsida; order Asparagales; family Orchidaceae; genus Dendrobium; species Dendrobium catenatum. Next base: position 1,036,199 of record NW_021318823.1, on the reverse strand, counting down.
TTCTCAGAACCAGAAAGACCTCCACAATGCTACTAGTGCTAGTTCACAATGAATACACAAATGAATAATAAATTTGTCAATTTTGGTCACTGGAAAAAGAGCTATAGAACCAACAAGCTAATAAAAAAAGGCGATGCTAAAACTGACAGAAATGGAATGCAGAAGAGACGAACAGGGAAGCAAGACAGAGCAGGTAAAAGAAAGATAGAATATTATTGATTGATTACAATATGAGGTGTACAGGAGAGGGTTCTTTATATAAAGAAATATAATGGCAAACATGTAATAAAATGAATATAAGAAACTGTTCGTTTACAAAAAAACTACAGATGGTAATTCATCGAGGAACATGGACCTTGTTCGTTTTTTTGTGATATAAGTAAGATTTTTTGAAATTCTTGTACCTTGTTCGATTTTTGTCTCGATGTGCTGAAACATGTCTCTTTGAACTTTCTGAATTCTTGGACCTTGTTCGATTTTTGTGATATAAGTAAGATTCTAATTAGAGCCATGCTGTTTGGGACCCCTAATAACTAGACTAGCAATGCTCGGCGTTTTGCCAATTTAAAAATAGACCCTTCATTGCATCATTTAGCTATGAAAACACAATAAAGATATAAAACAAGGTCTACAGATTTCCACTAATTACTTTGTACATTTTCGGACATAATGAGAGTATTAGATCAACATGTGAACGATTTCAGCACTCTACAGAGACGATTAGTAGGTTTTTTTATAATGATCTGCAAGCATTAGTTCGATTATCAATGGAGATCATTGCACCTGTAGATAAAATTTTCCATGATATTCCTGAAAAAATAATTAATGACAAATGGTACATGCCATACTTTAAAGATTGCATTGGTGCTATTGATGGCACACACGTTGATGCACGCATCTCTATTGAAGAGCAGGTCGCTTATATTGGACGTCATCATTCACCGACACAAAATGTTATGGCAACATGTGATTTCAACATGTGCTTCGCATTTGTTTCACCTGGTTGGGAGGGTTCGACACATGATGCATGTATATTTAAACATGCAGTGATGGATCCGAAATATAATTTTCCTGCACCACCTCCTGGTATTACTAATTTATAGAATGAAATTTTTATATTTATTAATTAGGTTATATTATATTCTAATTAACAAATTTTTGAACAGGAAAGTTTTACTTAGTTGATGCAGGTTACCCTCTACAAAGGGGATATTTGAAGCCATACATTGGAACCAGATATCACTTACGTGATTTTAGAAGAGGTAGTAGAACTATTATGGGACATAAGGAGCTTTTTAATAGTAGACATTCCTCACTAAGAAGTGTAATTGAACATTCCTTTGGTGTATGGAAAAAGAAATGGGGAATATTAAGATATATGCCTAATTATAGTTTTAAGAAGCAGCGTCTTATTGTTATTGGTACCATGAGATTACATAATTATATTCGACGACATATATCACGAAATGATCCAGATTTCATAGACTGTGACGTTGATGAAAATTTTATTCATCCAGAGGCATAAATGCAGAGTAGGATAGCAAATTGAAGAAAGTAATGTGTTATATGCCAAAGTAGAGTTTGGTGATGACGAGGGGGTGAATGAAATGATTGAACTGAGAGAGAAAATTGCATTTGAACTATGCAATTAGAACAGGTATAATGAATATGGGAACTGTTTTTTTGTAAATATGAATTTTCAAATATTTTAATACAAAAAACCTGAAATATTTGTTTAAATTTTTTTTTTGTAACATGAATCAAATTCAGTTATCATCCTGAGAAGGAGATGATGACATGGTTGTTTAAGATTTATTTAGGAAAGTAGTTGTAATGCTATTTGTTTATACCTTTGATGAACAATTGTTGAAATTTTATTGATGTAATATTTTTTAATACATACACATTTAAATAGGTGACGTATCAAGCCATCAGCTACGAAGGATTCCATTCAGATTTGCGTTTGATTCTTTGTATTTTCTCAATTTCAAAAATAATTTATTTGATAAAAAATAAATTAATTTTCCAACATAAAAATATATTTTTTGTTTAAGTTGAGTTCTTTTTATAGAAGAATTAATAATGAAATATTGTAAGTATAATAATAAATTAATATGATTTAAATTTTTTCATATTTGAAGTAAAA
>NW_021318823.1:997551-1029761 GCF_001605985.2 Dendrobium catenatum | reverse complement strand
ATACTCATTTATAACACATATTGCCGCAAGTATAATCTTTTTAATATTTGCAATATCTGCTGACTCACATAAATTCACATTACATTCCATTCTTGCATATAGATAGTAATAAGTATTAATAGATTATTTCTATAAACAAGTTTTATGCTCTCTATAATTCAACTTTATTAACACAAGAAAACCTTACCTTTTGATTTCTTTCTTCCAAGTGAAACATTATCATCCGGCGATAAGGTATCAAACCTGAAAGGGACTGCACAAATTATCATGTTTTAATCACAACTCAATTTTAAAATTACCACAAAAAACTACATAACAGCAAAAAAAAATTCGTTAAATGCATCAATCTACAGCTATGAGAATATTCTATACACAAGAGTACTCTTGTATTGACCAAGGTATCAATAATGGCCTGAATTTCAGAAACATTCTAAGCATATATTTCACAGCTGCAACTACAACACCCCATATTAATATGAGCAGCTTTCGGAAGAAAACGATGCTTCATCATAAGCCAAAGTTGCTTACATACAAACTACAAGCAGTTTATTTTAAAACAAAAGAAAACTTACTTGCCTTGCAATATTCTCATTAGGCAAATGTATCAGGCCATGTATACAAATAGGCATGCAACCAGCAAAAAGAATCAAAGACTCGACATATGCATGGTGTGTGCAACCTGCCAAAATCAGCATTCTCTGAGGAGTGAGGAGCTTTTATTTTTTCAGTGGTCAAGGCAAGACACACTACAATAAAAGTCTCCAACTTGATTTAAAATAACACCTTGGTCCAAAAGTTTACTCAAGTATGATGTGCTTTCAAGAAATTATGACGTGCTTTCAAGAAAAGACATACATAAAATTCAAAATATATTTGAAATTCATGAGACTCGTTCTCAAGACTTTAGGCTTGTAATCGACCTAAACAGCAAGGGATGGAGAATTATTGTGTTCAGAAAGAAAATTTAATAGATCCAGGAGCTGGCACGGTGGATGGACATATTTGTAGTAGTGACGGAAATTCTATTGCTAAGGCTTGTTCTGCTGATATGAATAGTTCGGGTATTGACAAAGATATGAGTGAATGGACTATTGTAACGAGAAGAAGGAGAACAAATTTTGCTCGAACTGGGAACAAAACACAATCTTTAAATGTTAAAACTGCTGGCCAGGGCATAAACACTAAAACAGTTTGGAGGGAAATGAACAAAGCTCAGGAAAGTGTTGAAACAGTTAGTAAGGATATGATTGACAACATTGTTATGAAGAAGGAGAGTAATGTGTCTGATGGTATGGTGCCGGTTTTTACCCAGAAAACCGTTTGGAGAGAAGTCTCAAAAATGCAGGTCAAGGATGATATACAAAATCTGGAGGAGAATTCTATTGCTAAAGATGGTGGTCTGATGGAGATTGTTGCTCAGGAAATTGAACCTCAGGTGCAAAATGAATGGAATTTGGAACTATCCCGTTCCAAAGGGTGGAAGAAGTTGAAAAACTGGAAGGAACCCGATGCCTCTCCTTCACAGATTTTGGTCCCCAAAGTCTTAAAATTCTTTTTGCTGGTTGCATGCCTCTTTGTTATACAGAAATTTAGCATGCATACCGACTTCTTATACAAACTTTGGTACCATTTCATAGAATCAGCTAAAATATGCCATGAAAGCATTTAATGTTCTCTGAAGGTCCTCATCTTTATTTTTAACAAAAGAAAGACATTGCAATTTCATAAACATAAGATAAACGTGAGATAAACGTAAGATCTTTCAATTGTTGCAGTAAAAAAATATTTCAAACTGTTCAGAACAACACAATCAAAATACAAAACTAATGTTTTTAAAGAAAAACATAAATATCCAGGAATCTATGACGTTGTATCATGATTTCCGTAGCAATATCGAAGATAATTAACTCTTCGATCAGGACAAATTGACATAAAAATTTCTCACTTTGTTGGATCCTCGAGAAGCTTTGTACTAAACAAATACAGTGGCATATCTTAAAATGCTTCAGTTGTTTCTTTAAGAACTTTAATGGCAGCAGAAAGGGATGGAGTATCAGTTATTGACTTTGATGCACTAATTCCAGAGGAAATATTTGTGCAAGAATTTACAAGCTGGGTTATTTGGCTTCTTAGAAATGTTGAACCAAATATTCTTTTCCTTCTACCGGTTGACGTTGTAGATGAAGGACGTTTCAATTGGCTATAATCATTGATGCTTTCAAGATTTTGTGAAGGATCTTCAAAAGACTCAGAACCTATATCAGTGTGTTCAAAATCTTCAGTATCATTTTCATGGTTAAGTCTCTGGTTTGGAGTCCAAGCATGATCCACGGTAGCAACAACACCTTGGAACATAAGATCTAGCTTATCTTCAAGCTCAGGATCAATGCCACTGTATCTAAACTTTTTTGCATTTGGCACAACCTAGAAATAAATATTCAATTTATAGAAGGCCTAACAAGAAGGTTGAATTAGTTTAATATATGAAACGTATAAAATGATTATTTACCTCTAATTTTTCTTTCCACCATTCATCAGATGCGTCAATGATTTTCTTCCTAGGATCCCAACCAAGTCCAGTGGATCCACGCTTCAATTCTTTCCATAATTTCCAATTTTTTTTAACTGAACTTTATCATACTCTCTTCCAGTTTTTTCAAAAAAAATTCTTAATTAAATTCGTCCAACCCTCTTTATTGAAGTGTGTAGTTGGTCGATTGCCGAGTTCAATCTCTCTTAGACATAAATCACAAAATATAATCTTCACATCTTTTTCCCATGTTGCGGAAGGCCCGCCATCCTTTGGTTTACCCATTGAATTAATTAATCGCTGTAAGTGGAAGCTTTTTTTTTTTTAAATTTATGCTATAGTTTTCATTGGCATTGATCCTCAATGGATTTGAAATTTTAAGCCCTATATTTTAAAAATAAAATTAGGGAATATTGATGGGTATTTATGGAGTAATTTAGATTTATATGTCTATTAAAATATGTGGATTCAACAACTCTCAACCATGACGACATAGTTATGTAGTCATTCACAGAGTGACGTTTGGCTGACCATCGCATTGCTACTCCACCCCATTGTGTAGTGTAAAGGCGTTGCCACAAGTTAGATTTATTTTAAATCATTTATTAAACAAATTTAAATCCAAGAACTTTGAAAAATCATAGAAATTTTATTTCTTCATCAAATTTGACAAATAATTCCTCTATGGATTTGAAATTTTAAGCCCTATATTTTAAAAATAAAATTAGGGAATATTGATGGGTATTTATGGAGTAATTTAGATTTATATGTCTATTAAATTTTGATAAATACTCCGTGATTATTCGTCTGATTGAGATATAATTTGAATGTTGTAATTTAATTTGAATGTTGTAATTTAGAGCTTGTCTTTTAATACTATGATTTCATGAGTCCCATTTGAGATCAATCTTAACCATGGCTGAATTTACAAATATATGGGTCATGATTTGACTTATATTTTTAAAAATTCATTATAATTAAATCCCTAATCAATTTGGTGCTTATAAATGCTCCATAGAGTCAGGGAACAAAACCCTTCCAACTAAAAATAAAATTGATTGTATATAGAGTAATAACACTTTAAATATTTTTAAAATTGTCTCAATTACTCTCTATATACTAAATGATTTGAACTCAAATTTGGCTGACCTAAACTTTGTTATGCTCTTTGCATATTATAGCTTTCTTGAGCATATTTGAGGCTCACACTTCTCTATCTTGAATTTTCAAATACATCGGTCATATTTTGACCTAAATATTTGAAAATTCATGGCGATCATTGCATATAGAATTAGGGCTTAAAATTGATGTGGTGTGTTTTTGTTTATGCAAGGGTTAGAATAAAACTAATTTTATAAAAATTCAAATAGTAGAGTGCCAAATTAATTCCTGAAAGATATAGGCACATTTACCTTGGGGAATTGATTATGACACATATGAACGCTTTGATGAAATCAAATTTAATGAGTTTCAAGCACATGTTTAGATAAACATCTATTTTAAATTTTATTGCATTTGTAGTTCATTCAGTCTATCAATTAGTGAGCCTAAATTTGACATGCATAATTGATATATGATTTTCATTAGTTCATAATAAATCCAAAATAAATCATAAAATTGTATTTTAAGCTTAATAATGCTCATAATTAAAAGCTAAATAAAAGAAAATTAAAAACCACTTGAAATTCTTTCAAAATAAAAAGTAATTTGAAATTAAAAAAATTATTTATTAATTAATTAAAATAATTAAAGAAAAATAAATTCTCTAAATAATTCCAAACACTTGTAATCATCCCTAAGAGCCAGCAATGACATTTGGAAAAGATTTTAAGAGGTTTTAGTTGATTTGGGCTTAAATAAAAAGTTCCCTAATTACTTGAATTAACTAATTAATTAAATGGGCTAAACTTATAAAAATCAAAACTAATTACAACCAAATAACACAAACTCAAAGGCATTGAATTCATAATTTGGTCTAATATTTATGAAAAATATAAATATTTAAGAATTCAATGTGAATAAAAAATTAACATATGGTCAAAATTAATTAGTTAAATACTTAAATAAATGACAAAATTTAATAAATAACCAAAAAATTAGCAAAAGATCAAGCCAATGAATTGAATTTAGTGAATAACAATAACAAAATTGAAACATAAATATCATAATAATTGTTGGGTAACTTGGGATTACGAGATTATTATGTTAGTCTCAAGTCCTAGTTTAACAAAAATAGTCACTATTAAATCTAAATAATAATTAATAATCGGTAAAAAATACTTTTTTTTCCATAACCTGTTCTTTTTTATCACTAGTGAAAACGAAACAAAGTTACAAGCAGGTGAAGAATATCTAGAAACCTAGCTGGATAAATGAAAAGTACAATATCTAGTGAATGAAAATTGATTATACAAGTAATTTTAATCTTGGAGAACCAGAATGCTTTTAAAATCATAAAATTTGATATCAAATGCATATGAAGAAGAGGAAAGGTTATTTTTTATTTAGAGGATTAGGCATATTATTTGGCTTTGAGGTCATGGTGTCTGATTATGAAGGTGTACATAATGCAAACTCATGAATATAGATTTTTTATTATCTAGTTCTTAAGTGATGATTTTTTATATGTGACAAAGTAGGCTATACATGATCATATTAATTTTAGAAACCTTGATTCCTTAAAGGAAGCTATGTAATTTTTCTTTTTTTTTTTTTTTTTTTTTTTTTTTTGAAAAAATATGAAGTCTTAGATTGATTTTAAGTTATTTACATTTTAATATATAGAAAATTTATTTTATCCTAAAACTCTACAATATCAAATACGTCTAAACCACCCCCAACGAAAAAACAAAGAGTAAAATTAAAAAAAAAGATTTTCTATTGCACAATCAGACAAATAATCAACACACACTTTATATATATAAATAAAAAATAAGTATCAATATCCAAATTATTACAAGCAGATTTAACAGCTGAGTTGACCGATTTGATAGTAGTGTAAATCATATTTAATAAAGAAAAATATGATTTTCTATTGCACAATGAGACAAATAATCAACACACATTTTATATATATCAATAAAAAATAAGTGTCAATGTCCAAATTATTACAAACAGATTTAACAGCTGGGTTGACATATTTGATAGTAGTGTAATCATATTTAAACTAATATTGTTAGTATTAAACTTTAAATAAATATTTTAAAAATTATATGAGAATTTTTTTTTATCTAAAATAGTATTTCAAATAATATATTTTCAAAAAATAAATACTACATATATTTCCGAAGAGTATATAAATTCGAGCCCTAATATTAGGATAAAACCTTTCATGCCATCAGTCTTGAAACCCTATTCACGTGCGTAGAAAAAGGCCGATCGCTAATTTTCTTCTTGTTTCTCACTGCAGTCAAATTCCATCAGTACTTACTGGAGTTTCGATAACCCTACTACCAAAGCGTTCTCCGGCAGAAATTTCAAAAACGACAATATCAAACCTTTATGCCACCATTACATGAATCTAATAGGTTTAAAATTGATAAATAAAAATATATGATTAAAAAAATTTAAAATAAAATAAGAAAAAGAATATGATAGGAATATTCCTTTTTTTATGTTAGAAAATGAAGTTTGATTGGAGTCAAGTTACTGCATTTTAAAGTTTTACTATATTTTGGAGTGAAAAATAAATTTTTGGGTTGGAGATGCCCTAACTACCAAAGCGTTCTCCGGCAGAAATTTCAAAAACGACAATATCAAACCTTTATGCCACCATTACATGAATCCTTTTTACCCGGCAGAGATTTCCAACTTAAAAGTAACTTAAATGTCGAAATTTGTTTCTTCACCAAGATTTCAATGGCAGAAGAATGTAATATCTTTGTAGGCAAGAAGAAATCGGCCAATCCATTAACCTCTTAACTCTGCATGGCTCGCCCCTATCTCGTTATAGGAGAAGCGTTCTAGGGTTTCTACGGCGCGAACTTCTGCAGCTCGAGTAATCGGTGAGTAGTGCTTGGGAGTCATAGCTGCTCCTCCAAGCCTCCGAGATGCCTATTTACAAAATCAGGGGAATCAATGTCGATTTCCCTTATGACGCGTATGATTGTCAACTCGTCTACATGGAAAAGGTCATGCAATCTTTGCAGGAGGCAAGTATTTCTCTTTTCAGTTCTTCCTTCCGTATCATTCATCATCGACTTCTAGTTAATCACTTTCGAGCAACTTAACTTCCAATACGTTCTCTTTATTCGGCTACTTCTGGCTGATTTCAAATTCATGAGTATATGCTTCTGAGTTCAAAATAGCTACGGCTTCCTCTATTATATTGCCATCTGTTTGGTTAATACATTTGTGTACTTCATCCGCTTGTAGATGTAATTTGGATCCTGAAGTTCTGAGAAGAATATTTTTTTGTTCCTTTAAGGGGTTGTTTGGCTACAATTAGGATTTAACTCCAGTAGAATTTAGTAAATCTTGTTAATCCATATTTAGTAAAACTTGAGGGGATGAAAAACTGAAAATTGCTTGACGTGACAATTATTAAATATTATTAAATTATGATAACTCATTTGGCTATTTGTTTTAGGGCTTGAGTTTTATGAGAGAGAGAAATCCTTATATCCGTTGAATACTGGGAATGTTGGAATTTAACATATACTGAAATGGGATTTATCAAAGCAGCAGGATTTAGTTTCTCAAAATTCTCTTTGGCTGGATTTAAGCTATGCTTAAATCATGCTTAAATCAGATAGCCTCTAAACTTTAATTTGGTAGGTGTAGCCAAAGCATGAATATGGAGGTACCCACATAAATTAAACTGATGTTTAATTTTACTTAAATTGATCAAAGTGTAGACCAATGAAACTTAGATGGATGCGTTGGCCCCATCGCAAGTTCCAATGTATCACAAATAAATTATTAGCACCAAAATTGTCTGAGTCGAATCGTAGAAACCCAAAACTAACTATTACATGGTGAATTGGCATGGTTTACACAAGCTAACTCGATTGAGGTTGGATCGGGTTAGTTACCACCTTTGTGTGTTGTTTATAAGTAGATATAGAAGGGGCTCGAGCCCCCCCTTTTGCGTGGTTTTTGCCCTATCGCCTGCCTATGATAGTTGGTAGGCTATCTGTTTGACTTAATGGGTTCTTCTAACAGTGGGCAACATGCTGGTGGCCTCCAATCTCCTTGATGCATGCTTATGATTATGTAATTTATTGTTGGAAGATTTGAGCTTCTTTAAGCTATTTTGTCTTTGATATTTCATTGTTTCACCATTCATTTCAGGCGAAGCAATCCTCTTGAGGGGAGGAGTTATTCCACATGACTAGAATGTTCATCGTTTACTGAACGGGATCCCTGAGAGTAGGCAACCCATGACTACTAATCAGATTTCCTGGACACTACGGTCAATGATTGGTAGTGTTGATAGATTGAAATCTATAGTATACCCGGGACGACGGAACCATGAGATCTTGATCTGGTTTACCTCCATTTTTCCCATAATTGAGACTAAAACACCTAAAATTTATTCATCCGTAATCGAGAGTTCTTTCTTACGTGTTAAGAGGGATAATTAACTATGAGTGTCTACGCTCATGGGAAGTAAGGACCTCAGATCTTTAAACTCTGACAATATCCTCAGGGGAAATCTGGTTAATTTCAATTTGACTCAAGAGAAATGGAATCTTATTTCTGCAAAGTGTGATTCATGCATTAGTGCCATTTTTCTTGAGCCAACAATAAGGAGGGGCTTTGTTGATGTTTTCTACTGACCTCATTCAAGAGGTGATAAGCTTTTTTTTTTTTCTTCAAATTACTATTGCCTATCCAAACCTTTGAAAATCAATTTTCAACCGTCAATGTGCTCATAGTATTAATATCTATAATATGGTAAATTCATAACACCGATAAGTGATATTGTTGGTGGCGAACTCTACTAAACCACTGTCATTAAATTAATGTTGGTATCTTGGGTAAGTTTGAGTCAGGGCAAGCTAGCTAGGCACAAGCTTAGGTGCTATCACAACTTTGTCATGGGAAGGTATGATTTCCTTAGTTTATTATTGGTAATTATGGTAAGTATTCTAGATATGATTCATAATGCCTTTTTAAATATTGTAAATTACCTTTTATTTAGTTCATTTAGTGATTTTTTTTCCAATTATGAAGATCTCCCAAATCCTTCGAGAAATTTGAAGAGCATCTGTCACTCTTAAGATTTATGATACAACCATGATCATATTGTTGCCTTGATCAGTTTTGCCGACCGCCATTCTACATCACAACTACGGAGAATAACTTTTGCAACTCATCCTCTTGCATTGTATCAACGCCTTGTCTAATCATATGGGGAAGATTGGTTACCTTTATCTCTTATTATAATAGTGAATATTATTCAAGTAGGCAATTCCTGTGATTTTTCCCTTTTGGTGCTTCTCCATCTCCATGTAAAAAATTATATGCCAACATTCTCTGTTTAACTGATTGTGTGACCAAGATGGATTATCACTCTCCTAACTTGATTTCCTTCACAAATTAGTTTTTATGTCAAACTTCTCTTTCCAGTATTGCATGCAAGTTTTGTAAGCCATTTGCTCTCTTTAAGCAATATTTCCTTGTGCCCCACCTTCTGACAACATTTCATTTTATCAGTGAGTTAGATTATGAAACATAAATCTATATTCAATCTACAAAACAGTTCCAAAGAACTAGTTATTTATTTTGATAATTGGAATATCATTGCAGGGTTGTAATGCATTATTGGAGAGTCCAACAGGGACAGGAAAAACTCTTTGCCTATTATGTGCCACACTAGCCTGGAGAAAGACATTGGCGACTTTTCATTGAAAGTTGATGAAGGGCAAAACTGTTTTTCTGGAAGCCAACTATCTGATAATCAATCAACAGAAGTTCCAAAATCTAAATTCCCTATCATCATATATAGTTCTCGCACTCATAGCCAGCTGAAACAAGTTATTCGGGAACTAAAAACAACCAACTACAGGTAGAATTAAAATAAAAGTTGTCCATTTCTTTTGAAATAGTTTGAACATTATAAACAATTTTTATGTATATTTGAATGCTAGAATTCTCTTTCAAAGATATGTTAACAGCTCTTCTCTCATCGTGACAAACTTGCAGGCCTCGCATGGGGGTATTAGGTTCTCGAGAACAGATGTGCATTCGTGATGATGTTAGGCAGCTTCGTGGTAGAGCACAAAACGTTGCCTGCCATACGCTTTGCAAAAGAAGGAAGTGTCGCCATCACCTTAATGTTTCTGGTAACTTATGTTGCCTTTTTTTTTTCCAATTTGCTTGATATTTCCAACCATTCATTTGGAGGATGAGCTGCAAGTTTCTAATTGAAATTGGTATTCGGTATATCATAATTAAGTTTCAGTGAAATGAATGGAAAACTATGACTCCACCAAAAAAAAAAAAAAAAGTTCAGGTGGATGTTATAGAAATGTTATTGTAGGTTATGTTGCGGTACAACATGCTGCATAGAGGGATCATTTAATAATCCAAAAGGTGGCATACATATTTTATGTTGACTTGGTGATCTTACCCTTCTTTTTCTGGATAGTGGATTTCTTTGAGCGTTATGGTTATGAGCCATACCGATTCTGACGCTTTATATTTCTTTTCACAACAAAATATTTATCTAGTTTCACAACAAAAACAACAACAACAGCAGCAGCAGCAACAACAACAACAGAAAAAGTTGGAGTAAGAAGCTCGATAGGAGCAATTGCTTCATGATTAAGCAAAATAGACGTACATGATTGACCATACGTGACTAAAAGATAGCAATGAATGGCCAAATAAGAACCATCAACAACCACAGTATTATTTGGAGAAGTTGAAACAGGGAGTAAAGGAGTGTGAGCCATCACAAGACTCCATTATGCAGGCATAACACTAGAAAAGATTAGAGCAGATTTACCAATCTCCAAATATAGGGACGATGATGCAACCTAAGTTCTCAAAACCTTTTAGGATAACACTAGCAATGCAAAGTTGCAAACTAAGACACTTTCTTTCAATAAAACATAAACAATACCAAACAATGTAAACTTAGTAGGAAACAAAGATAGAAAAAAATGTTAGGAAGACGCACAAGATAGAAAAAGAAATAAAACATAAATTAAAATACCCTCAGAACAACTCCAAATGGTCACCTCACAAGCAAAACACAAACTATGGAAGGTTATGATTGGAAAGGACAAACTAGAGATTCACCACAGAAAGTTATGATCTAGCACAAATCTATGCTCTTCCAGCAAATACCAATAGAATAGGGCACAATACCACCTTACAAATTATAATATTTAGAGAAGAAAGATACATGTAGAAGGGAAACCATAAAGAAAAGAAGTAGAAAGAAGGCCAAGAGGAAGAAATAGGGGCCAAGGAGAAGATAGCTTGCAAGCTAAGAAGAAACCTTCAAGTTTATATTTTTTTTCACACCATCAACAACTTCTGCACCATAAAATTCAATCACTATTTATAGGAGAAAGGAGGGGAAATAGTATTTATTAACTCCTATAAACGAGCCTCCAAAACAACCACTAAAAACCTTCCAATCGGCCCATACATGGAGAAGCCAAAGGAACCAACAAAGGGATCAGTAAGGGGAAAGAATTGAGCAGCCAACATGGGGAAGACCAAACAATCACCATGGGAAAACTAAAAAACAAACCAAATTGCGGAAAATCGAATTAGCCAATAGGGAAAACAAGCAGACATCAGAGGAAAAAACCGCAGATAGTAGGGAAAAAATAGCAGACAACAAAGAAAAACAACAAACATCAAGAGCAAGGAAGTAAGATCAATACAATAGGAAGGCAATGGAGTGAACTGACCTGAGAGCAGCTAACCCAACATGATCATGAGTTATTTTCCATCATATGACAATATAAAATAAAATTACAGTGTCCAAAAAACAAGAAAATAAAAATAAAATAAAATGATAATTCTTGACTACATTAATTCACCCATGGTGGAAAAATCTCATCATTTGAGGAGAATGCTTCAATCATCCTCTAGTAGATATCAGGATCATGAAGCTGCAACTCCTCATATTCAATAATCAGTTAGGGGGACGCCCACTCCATCTAACCAAGAATTGTCAGTGTACTCCATGTCTCGTTTGGGTAGTACGGATATTCGCAACATCATCGGTAGCAATAAGCGGCAAAGTCCTACACAACTGTATGCTTTTAACAACACTTGTTAATATCTTCTCAACAATGGAAGAATTTTTCCCAAAACAAGGCTTTACCTGATATGTGATTGAACCATCTCTTTCAAAAAGCTCAATATCTTTTGATCTATGATGCACCGACACTTCTCCTCATAGAGGCGTGCAGTGTCCGACATCGTATCCGACACGACACTCGTCCGACATGAGTCGGAAATGCAAAGAATGTGTCCGATTAAAAAATATTAAATACAAATTGGACACGCGTATCTTAAATATTTTATGATTTTTTTAAAATATAATTTATTGTATTTAGTGAGATTTAAACTAAATTTCTTATTTCCAATCCACAACACCAAATCAACATCCGCACTTAATACCCAATCATCAAATATTCTCATTTTCATTTCTTTTTGGCATTGAAAGTATTTTCATCTCCGCTCTCAGTGACTGATAAAAGGCATCGACGCTTGACTCTCGACATCCTAATATTAATCATTTTAAGCACAAATTCTAGTTAAATGACTTATTATTTTCAAATTATTTTTAAAATTATACTTATTTAATTTTTATACACTTTTTTAAATATAATTACTATAATACCGTGTCCAACCTGTGCCCGTGTCATATATTTTCAATAACTAACGTGTCCCGTGTCCGTATAGTGTCGCTGTGTCCATATCGCCGTGTCCGTGTCTGTGCATCATAGCTTTTGATAGAATATTGCTAGCCAAAGTGTCATTGTCAAGGAAAATAATGGATGATAAATCTTTACTTGGCAAAGCTAGATTCATCAATTCAAGTTGTTCATCCTCAATTAGCTGCATGTTCCCATCGATATTTTGATGAGCTATAAATATTTTATCAACAACTTCCTCCATGGCCGTTGTCCCCAATTGCTGTTCTTCTGGCTACCTCACCTTCTCTTCTTTCATGTTTACTTTATTCAACGGCTTTTTACAGCAGACAGGTTGATCAACATAATGCAATGTCTCCTCATCAGATCGCCTTTCAAGAATAACATCTTCTTCATTGTGCCTTTCATGGTTATGTATCTCTTTGTCATCCTTTGCTTGCACCTTACTCTTTCTTTTAATGCATTGTTTCTCACATGTTACCAACCTATTCAGGACTTCAACTTTGTCTAATGTTTGAGTCTTCTCACTCTTGTGTAGCCTCTGCATTTGATCATTGTCTAACGTATTAGTCAATACAAATTTATCCACAATATCATTGATTGGATAAATGGTAAACTAAGCATCTTGAAGAGCATAGCCTGATTGCATTTCTTTTCTTTTTTTGAGAATGTTGCTTCCCAGAAGAAAAACATGGCAACTTACCACCAAGAATATGAATTGAATCAGGATTAACTGAAGAAACAACTTCATCAATAGGCATTCTCCAAAGTGAGTTTTGCAAATAGTTAGAATCTGATCTTTGGAATACAAATGTCACCTTATTGGATCCCGCATTTTATTTCAAAATAAATTTGCCCTTTGGAGCTCGAGTTGGTTGGTTTAGCTTCCCCATCATTTCATTGTTTAGGGAATTAGCATTGGTTAGATTTAGTGCAGCCAGGGTATTAGTCATTACTTCAATTTATTGTTGTAGGTTAGCCATTTGTTGCATAAACATATGTTGCCAATCCACTTGTTGATTATTTTGATTATCCATTCTTTTCTTGTTTTTAAGAGAAAGGAAAACTTGCCCTACAATCTAAGTTTCTGATACCAAATTGACGTAATCTAAGGCTCTGATACCAAATTAATACAACCTAAGTTCTTAAATCTTTTAGGAGAACACTAGGAATGCAAACTAAGACACTTCCTTTCAATAAAACATAAACAACATCAAACAATATAAATTTGGTAGGAAACAAAAATGGAAAACAAAGGTTAGGAAGACACAGGATAAAAAAAAAACATGTAAATTAAAATTCCCTCAAAACAACTACAAATGGTCACCTCATCTGCAAAACACAAATTAGGGAAGATGCTTAAAGGACATGACAAACCAGAGATCCACCATAGAAAGTTACGATCCAGCACAAGTCTATGCTCCTCCAGCAAATACCAATAGAACGGGGCACAACACCACCTTACAACTCACAATATTTAGAGAAGGAAGATATAGGTGAAGGGAAACCGTGGAGAGAAGAAGTAGAAAGAAGGCCAAGAGGAAGAAATAGGGGTTAGGGAGAACACAGCTCGCAAGCTAAGAAGAAACCCTCAGGTTTATATTTTTTTCACACCATCAATAACTTCTACACAATGAAATTCAACCACTATTTATAGGAGAAAGGAGGGAAAATGACATTTATTAACTCCCATAAAAGAGCTTCCAAAACAACCACTAAAAACTTCTAAATCAGCCCATACATGGAGAAGCCAAAGCAACCAGCACATGGATCAACAAGGGGAAAAATGAGCAGCCAGCATGGGGAAACTAAATAGTCACCATGGGGAAGACCAAACAACCACCATGGGGAAACCAAACAACCAGCCAACATGAGGAAAACCAAATCAGCCAGCAGGGAAAATTAGCAGACAACAGAGAATAAACAGCAGATAGCACATATAGCAGGGTAAAATAACATACAATGGAGAAAAAAATAACAGACAACAGGGAAAACCAACAGACAATAGAGAAAAAAAGGCAAACAATAGACAATAGGTGCAAGGAAGCCAGATTAATACAATAGGAAGGCAATGAGAGCACCTAACCTAGCATGATCATGTGTGTTTTTCCATCATAGGGCAGTACAAAATAAAATTACAAAGTGTCCAAAAACACAAGGAAAAAAAATATAAAATGATAATTCTTGACTACATCAGATGAGAACGGAAAATAGGCATTGAGATAGACAAAGCACGCTGTGGATCCTCGATGTCAATACTAGAGGCATCGACAAAATGTGTGAAGAGCTAAGGGAAGCCCCATGAAGTGATATGGAAACCATACTACATGTTAAGGTTAGGGAGGTGGAGGCTGGCCACTTGGAATTAGTAAGATGTTGTAGGCTAATGTCAAGTTTTGGGTTTGATGAAAGTATTGAAATTCTAGGATTTTTTAAATTCTTGACAAGGATGTTAGGTTAATGGAGAATTTAGGGTTCCTTAGGATTTCTTGAGGAGGAATTTATGCATGCGTGCACGAATTAGGGTTTTCAAGAAATAACTTAATTCATGAACTTTCAAGAAACCATGAAATTAACATAATATTGATCAAGGTGAGAGTGATTACTAAAAAAATTTCTAAAAAACCCTAATTAGGGTTTTTCCATCCAATCAAACTCCCCCTACCTTGTTCTTTTTAATAGAGTGAGAAATAGAGTCCCTTTTGTTTTTGATATGATAGAGAGAGTGAGTCACCTCTGGATGTGTGTAAGGGATAAGGAGCCATTGAATGTGTGGTGAGGGAGCCATTGGGTATGTATAGAATAAGAGAACGAAGAAGATAGGAGAGAGTCATTTTCATGACTAAAAAGATTACATGTAGGGCCCTATTTATAAACTTAGGGTTTTGATTCAAAATTTTAAAAACTAATCAAATTCTAATCTCTAAAATCAATGCACTTAAATACATGAATTATCCACAAGATATTGATTATTCAAAATCAAACCTTGATCCTATACATAAAAGATTGTGGTCAGGCTTTTCCATGATGCATTGCTAGGATTTGATCTTGATGGTAGAAATTTCTCCTATCTTGGAATATTCCTCGAGACTTTTTAAAGGCTTTTAAGACATTTTGGAAGATTGCTAAGTTCATCTGAAAGGTTCCTCAGTTCTTCTGGAAGGTTCCATAAAATTCTTCTAATATATTCTAGAAGCTTGATTATTTTTTCATTTGTAATCATGATCTCATGTAATTCTATTTACCATTTTACCCAATTTAGATCATCATTACATCCTTTTTATGGCTTCTTGAAAAGTTCTAATGGATGAAAATTGGCAGTGTTGGTAACTCATAATTTGAGTCTGCATGATTGGATCAGCTCATTGGGTTGTGCCAAGTGTTGAAGAGCATTCTGAACCAATTATTATTGGCCTTCTACCTTTGCAATTAGATTTTTTTTTTAAAGATTTTGTGGAAAAGATTATTCTTCTTTTACTGATCTTGATAAACTTAGAGTTGAAAGGTTTTCATTCAAGTAGATCTAAAACCTATACATGGAGTGTAATTTTCGTAGTAATAAGATATAGTGGAGGGATTGTGACATTGGACGATCAAGTCATTAATAAGAGAACTGGTTTTAGATATTTTGGGTCTATTGTACAAAGTGTGGTGAAATAGATGGGAGTATTAATAGTAGAATTCAAGTTATGGTTGAAGTGGAGGAATGCATCGAGCCTTTTTGTGATAGAAAAGTAGCCCTCAAACTTAAAAGGAAAATTCTATAAGATGGTGGTGAGACTTACAAAGCTTTATGGTGCAGAATGTTGGCCATTAAAAGAGAAGCATAAAATTAAGTTAAGTGTTGTAGAGATGAGGATGCTTAGGTGGATGAGTAGCTTTACTCTTAGCGACAAAATGCGAAACGACTATGTACATGAAAAGGTTGGAGTAGCTCCAGTGGCAGATAAGATGGTTTGGACACATAAAACACCGGCCTTTCTATGACCTAGTTAGGAGAGTTTATTTATTTGATTTGACCTATGTTAAGAAAGATAGAGGCACACATAAAAATACTTTGATCGAAAATATTAGAAATGATCTTTTTTTATTAAATTTAAATGAGAATTTGACTCTTAACTGGACACAATGGAGATTAAAGATTTGTGTAGCCGACCCCGTGTTGTTGTTGTAGTACTGATCTTGAAAAGCTATTATTTGTTCTAATAATAGCTGTTTTATTATTAGCAGCTTCTCTGACGTTTGAGATCCTTCTTATGCCTTGATAATTACACCTTGTTTAATTTGTAAAATAATCATGTTGCCTGGACAATGTCAGGCTTGTGTAACATCTTTTAATTTAAAGGTGGTATTTTTTTTTTTTTTTTTTTTTTTTTTTTTTTGAGTTGTAGTGAAAGTATAGATTGGTTAAAATTTTACTTTTATCTGAATATCATTTTTTCAAATGGCACCTTTAGTAATTTCAATTGCTACGCTGCATATAAGTTTTTTTTTTTAAATTTAATTTAATTTTAATTTTATTTTTATTTTTAGTTACGATGCATATAAGTTGATTGTGCAGTTGAACAAAGATAGGATTGGTCTTAACTTTAGTTTTTATCTTGACATAAAGATTGTTCCTCTTATACTGTTTTTTTTTTAAAATTTTTAATTTTTCTTCTTTGAATATTGCTAATTTCACTGCTATGCTCAAATACTTGTAGAGTTCATGAAAAATCATCAAGATATTGGAAATGATCCTTTCGACATAGAGGATTTGGTTAAGATTGGAAGGACAAAAGATGCGTAGGTCTCCAATAGCAACTCTTTCTTTTATTACATCTTTGCACTTGAAAGTTGTCTATTTCACTGCATTTGCACTTTTGGTTTGTTATTATTATAGGCTTGAATTGCTTTAATACATGAGAATCACTGTTGCACAGATGCCCCTACTACATAAGCCGTGAGCTTCACAAGGTTGTTGATATTTTGTTTGCACCATACAACTATCTTATTGATCCTGGAAATCGGAGTTCTTTATCTGGCATCTCATGGAGCAATGCTGTGCTTATTTTTGATGAAGCTCACAACCTGGTATTTATTTTTCTATTGTCATTTAGCCCATTGGTTTTAATTAGACGATGAGATTTATGCAATGTGATTGCCATCCATAAGCTCTCAGCTCTGCATACTCGAGTAAATTCATTATTTCGTTTCTCTAGATAATAGGTATTTATCAAATAGGCATGCAACTAACAAGGCTAATTTCACCTCCTCTCAATGGTGGCATCAGATTTCATTGAGATCTTTTTTACACTGAGTTTTCTCCTAATTAACTTTTTGCTAACGAAATACTGTACCCTGATTCTACTGGCTTAATGGGCCTCTATGCTTCTAGAATTGATATAAAGTTCTATGAAAGATGAAAAGCAATTAAGCATTCACCATACTGCATTCAGGCTCTCTTAAAATCGTTATCATACGTTTTGGCATATATGAAGATGAATATATTATGTTTTTCTTACATGCAGGATAGCATATGCGCTGATGCAGCTTCATTTGACTTGCCTTCCAGTTATCTGACTGCTTGTATAGCTGAAGCAAAAGAATGCATTGACCTTTGCATTGAGAAGAGGGCACTTGAAAGAGCAACTGATAAACGGCATGATCCAGAAACCTATTCTATACTTAGAGGTATGTATTTTGTTCAAACTTTCTGATGGTTATGTTATAAACCATCTAGGTCCACCGAGAGTGACAGAAGTCTTTCAATTTTAACCTATGCAAGAAATGCAATAACAACAACAACAACATCAAGCCTTTATCCCACTATGTGGGGTCGGCTACATGAATCCTTTTTCTTCATTGTGTCCTATTAAAAGTCAAATTTTCGTTTAAATCTAATAAAGAAAGATCATTTCTAATATTTTCTAACTAAGTCTTTTCAGGTCTGCCTCTACCTTTCTTAACATAAGTCAAATCTAATACCTCTACTTTCCTAACCGGGTCATGGGAAGGCCGCCGTTTTATTTGACCAAACCATCTAAGGCGACTCTCTCTAATCTAATACCTCTACTTTCCTATGCAAGAAATGCAGCATAATAGAATTACATAATGAATCAAATACACAAATTCAAGTGCATGTAGGTATGTATGTTAAAGTGATGCTTACAAGTGATTGAAAACTATAAGCACAATATTAATGATCACACTGGACTACACCATCACATAAACTAATAATATCACAAGAAGCAACCTCTAAACACAAGTTTCCACACTATATATGTGATTATAAGTATAAAGATACAATGCTAACTGTGAGTGTTATTGAAATTTTAAGCACACATTTAATAGATGCTCTATTATAATAGCATGAGCAATTCAACTTATAGATCAGTACATTGACAATAATGTGACGTGCAAGTGACTAAATCTAAGCTATAAAAGAAGTTGGCACAATGATTTTTATTTAATTCAATCCAAATCGACTTACATCCATGATTAACCCTCTCGCTTAGGATTCCTCTTGAACCCTCTTTATGGCGGTGAAACCTTCTTTGAAGGTAGAGTAACCAATAAATGTTTTCTTGAATCATAACAAGAGTTGTACAATCCTATGCTGCGAGGACTAGGACAACCCACTATAAAGTTACAATCAAGAACATATCCCCATAAGTTTTTTAGGGTATGGTGATGTGCAAACTGAAACACTTTACAAGAGTGACATTTAATCTATAATAATATAAGGTTTGAAAATAAATATATAAAAGAAATAATTAAATCTTAATAGATCGCGGGATAATTACTCAAAAACTTCAAGATGTTTCTCTTTGATGAAGACAAAAATCACTTATTATGTTCCTTGCATATGTTAGCTCCAATTTCATTACAATACTATAAACCTTATTTTAGGCAACTGAACATAAGAATTGGAATGACGCCATTAGAGAAGGGATGAATGCTCTTGAAAGAAATTTAGCTTTGAGAGATCATTGAACTATAAAAAAATAGTAGAATGCAAATGAATTTTTAATTAAAATATAGAGCATATGGAAGGCTAGAACAATATAAAATAAAATTAGTCGCAAAAGGATATGCTCAGTCTTATGGAATTGATTATCAAGATTTTTTTGCTCACGTCATGAAAATGAATATAATTTGCATCCAAATTTCTCTAGTTGCTAACTTTAGATTGTCAATGCAATAACATTATGTAATGAGTGCTTTTTTATATAGAGATGTTTAAGAAAATGTCTATATTGATCCACCACTAGGATTTCATAGCTCTTTCACAACGAATAAAGTATGCAAATTACAGAAAGGTTCCATATGGTCTTAAACAATCCCCAAGAACATGGTTTGAAAATTCACGAAAGTCATAAATGGTGTAAGTTACAAAAAGAGCCAAGGAAATCATATACTTTTTATAAAATATTCCATTGATTGCAAAATTTTAATTCTAATTGAATATGTGTTAGACCAGTCCATTGGACTAGTTCAGCCGGTCCACACGGGACCGACCCAAGTGCTAACGGAGGCAGAAACCTATACACCCGATCGGACGCCCAAGCAACATAGAGCAGTTTAGTAAGTTTTTTTGTGAAAGTTTAGGAGAGAAATTGAATGTAGGAACTGTTTAGAGATTTCATTTTGAATTGTATGCATTAAATAGTTTGTTATCCTAGGGTTATGGCCTCTTGAATTTGGCTGAAATTGGATATCTCCTAGATTTAGGTTTTCTTTGGGCTTTGGCGGCGTCTAAAGATTTGAGAGAGATCGATCCTCTCGAATGAGGATCAACTGTATCTTGCTATTTTTCATTTCTATTTCATCAAATAATACAAATTATCTACTATTTTCTTGTTTTCGTGTGGATTTTTTATGGAGAATTCTCGTTGTTTTTCGAGGATTGATATGAATTACTTGAGATTAACAAGTTTTACTTATCAAATTGGTATCAAAGCAATACACCAGACAAAAGATGTGTGCCAAGTGCCATACAAGATAAAGTGTTACGTCATGGGAGCCACCTCACCTTGTATGGGAAAAGTGATGCTTGATGGGAGCCACCACTTGAAATTGTAGGGGCCACCTCTATAGTCCTATCTGCCTGGTGGATGATTCTGGGATACAAATGCTGACGAGGACGTTATTTACTTAAGTGGGGGAGATTGTAAAATCCTTTAAGTAAAAGAAAGCTAACTCTTAAACATCGAGGCGCCTTTTGGTGAAATGACTTGAGTTTTTATAAGAAACTCCACAGTTAAGCGTGCTCATCTCAAAACAATTCTGGGATGGGTGGCCTACTGAAAAGTTACATCAACAGGACAAAACCGTGAGGCTTTTAGGTCAAAGCGGACAATATTTCGATAGTTAAGAATTTGAGCTGTTACAAATGGTATCATAGCAAGTCTTGGAACCGTTCTTGGGCTAATTTTGACGAATTTTAGCGGCTGATTTTTGACCAGGATTTCGAAGAAAAAGTTGCTATTTTTGAAGGTCGAAGTCAGATTTTTATTTCTACAAAAATCTGGGGATCAATGGCGGCCAAGAAAATGGATGCGTTGGAGGAACGCCTCGAAGTGGAGATTGGACAAACGAAATCTAACCAAACTCAAGTTTTAGATTTAAAAAAAGATGTTTCAGTCATCAATGGTAAGTTCGATTCAAAATTTTCCATCTTGTAGAAGATGTTGAAGAAAGTGATTGACGGCCAAACCAAAATATCGCCGTCGGAGCTGAGGGAAGATGCCGAAAGCCATGAAAATGCGAAAAAAACCCTAAGCCAATCTTTAGTGTGGTACCAGTGGAGGGATATGAGACAACTAATAAGGATCTGGAGCGAGTTCAAAGATTGTTTGATAGAATGCTGCCAAACCATCAGAGGAGGAGACTTCTACGAGTAGTTCTTCGCCTTGACGCATGATAGTTCAGTGATATTGTACCGGGAGAGGTTCGAGTATCTTGCTAGTCGATTGGATCACTTTTCTGAGACAGTGTTGGAGTGAAAACCTCATGAAGTGATTGACACAAGAGATTTGGGTAGCGATTAGAGTAATGAGGCGTCATGACTTGGGAGAGGCTATGGAGCTAGCTTAATTGGTAGAAGATTAGAGGCACCTAGAGATAGAGACGAGAGGCAGCAGCTCAGGAGGCCCGTACAGGATGACTACCACCTTATTTAAATCCAAAGAGCCAACACTGTATATTCTTATTGGGACTTTGAAGGAAAGGACTGCAGAAGGAAGACCTGGGGATAACTTCAAGAAAACTCATAGAGACATAATTACAGGAGAAGAGGGGGAAGGGGTTCTGTTTCAAATGTGACAAGAGGCATACGTCGGGCATAGGTGTAATGACCAAACTCCTCAAGTTATTACCGTTTGTGATGAAGAAAGAATGAATGAGGGTGTCGTTTTCCACCTTGCAGAAAAAGTGGATCTTTGGGAGGGGAGTATTGTTAGACCATTCCATTGGACCGGTCCACACGGGACCAGCCCAGGCGCTAATGGAGGCGGAAACCTCCGCCTTCTGTACACCCAATCGGACGCCCAAGCAACGTAGAGCAGTTTAGGAAGTTTTTTTGAGAATTTAGGAGGGAAATTGAATGTAGGGAATGTTTAGATATTTCCTTTTGAATTGTATGCATTAAATAGTTTGTTTTCCTAGGGTTAGGGCATCTTGAATTTGACTGAAATTGGAGATATCCTAGATTTTGGTTTTCTTTGGGCTCTAATAGCGCTTAGAGATTTGGGAGAGATCGATCCTTCTCTCAAATTGAGGATCAATTGTATCTTGCTATTTTCTGTTTCTATTTCATCAAATAATACAAATTATCTACTATTTTCCTATTTTTGTGTTGGACTTTTGTGGAGAATTCTCGCTGTTTTCTGAAGATTGATAGGAAATACTTGAGATCTACAAGTGTTTCCTATCAATATGTTGATATAATTATTACGGGTGATGCAATTAAATAAAGTGTATATCAGTAAAAAAGTTTATTGAAAAATTTGAATTTAAAGAATTAGACAAACTTAAATACTTCCTGGATATATATAAGTTGTTTAATGAGAAAAAAAATCTATTTCAATAAAAATGTCATGGATCTACTGAGTGAAACAAAATGCCTGTTTATAATTATTGTGAAATTTCAACGGAACCTAGTTAGAAACTAGATGTAGATGAAAGAGGAATAGAAATACACATGAGAAAACATCAATAATTAGCTAAAATTAGTCTATCTCATATCTATCATGACATTACATTTACAATAATTTTTTTAGTTAATTTATGCACAAACTCAAGGAGTTTTACCTTCAGGCTGATGGATTTGTCAAGTATTTTTAAAAAAATTAAGTCTTGGAAGATTGATTTTTTTTTAATAAAAATTATGATATTTTGGGAATTGAAGGTTATAGTGATGCTTACTATGTGGGGTCACCAATGTATAAGAGATCCAATTTAGGATTTTGTATATTTATGATATGAAATCTTATGAAATGGTAGTGCTAGGAGCTTCAAGGTCCAGCATTGAATTTGAATTCAGGTAATTACCTAAGATGTCTGCGAGCTTCTATGGATTAAATTTTTTTAGAAGATTTACAAAATCAGGTGGGAAGAGCCTATGAAGATATACTACAACATCGCTCACAATCTAATAAAACATGATCGTACCAAATATATGAAGGTTGATTGGCATTTCATAAAAGAGAAGTTGAAGAGTGGATTGATTTGTATTCTACATGTTTCAACAAGAAGTCAACTTATTGACATATTTACTAAATGACTCTAGAACCCGACCTACTATATCCGCTTTCTCCTTTTGTTGTGGGACCTGCATGCTTGATAATCATAATAATAGGGATGCTTAGGCATGCTGATTAAGGGTTTTCAACCCTCACACTTAAGGTCCTCAGATTGCAATTTGTGGGCCCCATAGCCGCCGACCATTTTAGGGGCTTTTTTTATATTTTGTGTAATTAGCTTTGATTTATTACCATATTTTTCTTTTAAGTATTGAAAATTGTGTGACCTAATATATCCGCATTCTCCTTTTGTTGTGGTACCTGCATGTTTGATAATCATAATAATAGAGATGCTTAGGCATGCTGCCAAGGGTTTTCAACCCTCACAATTAAGGCTTTCGGATTGCAATTTGTGTGCCCCATAGCCACTGACTATTTTAGGGGCTATTTTTCTTTCTTTTTTTGGTATTTTGTGTTAGTAGCTTTGATTTAAATGAGAATTTGACTTTTAATAGGACACAATGTCGAAAAATGATTCATGTGGCCGACCCCACGTAGTGGGACAAATACTTGATGTTGTTGTTGTAAGTAGCTTTGATTTATTACCATATGTAAGACCCTTGGACAAGTCTATCTATATCTCAAATCTTCACACAAATAGGAAGCAGTAAAATTTTAAGTAGTCATTTCCTATCTTCCTTTTTTTACAAAGGTCTATTTAGATAAAATATTCTTTGATATTGATTATAGAATAATTTGTAACTATCAAACTTATTGTAGGAAAAAGTTCTCTATGAGTAGCAATCTCTGATATCAATTATAAATGTAGAACATTATGAATATGCATGTGATGCAACATGCATACATGCTTGAGAATTATTACATCCTATGAAATCATTGTGAGGTTGTGTTTGAGAATGCTCATTTGCTTGGGGTGAGATCTATTCAATTGTTGCTAATTTGAAGATTTAGAAAACGAATGCCAAGTAATATGGAGTTTCAAGGACAAGTTAGATAAACTCCCAAAGATTTCTCTTGGGTGGTTGTTAAGGTTGTGAATATTTATTTTAATTTTGTGGTTCATGATTTTTGAAGTTATAGACCCCCATGATTAATTAAATCTTATATTTGATGCCTATGAACACTCAATTATGAACATCAATATAATTTAGATTCGTGGTTAGAGATTAAGTTTATGTATGAGGAAATGGATGGGGATGGGTGTTCATTTCAATCAAGATGTCATAGTTCCATTGTCCTTGGTCAATTTGATGGATTTAGAGTACAACTATGGAGATTCAAAATTTCATGTCATCAAAGGAGTGAATTAATAGTCTTAGTTGTCTCCTATCAAATATCTAGAGTAGATTGGTGTGGCAATATATCAAAGTGTGCATCCCTTCAAAGTGAAGCCTAAAGTGTCTAGGGAAAAAAAGTCTGAGGGAATTAGTATCTAACTGTGGTTCAGAAGCCCAAGGGTATGAGCATTGATGGTTCAATGCTCTAGGCTCTATCAATTCATATCGAAGTAGCACAACACATGGCTGAGTGCAGTCAAAGGTATTAATATGTAACTATATTTTGTTTTATTTCATTGACATAGCTAGTTCAATTGTTTGATGTGGTTGGGTTCATTTGAGGGGAATATACCCTAAGGCATACAAGGGTAGAGTTATATCCTATTGGGCACTATTGTCATGAGCTTGATTCTTGAGCGTCCATCGCTTAGTGCAGAGATTAGCATCCGTGGTAGAGAGTTGATTGTCGTAACCATGGGTTGCCTACTAGTAGGGAGTCCCGAGTTAAACCAAGGTGGCTAACTTCAAAGCATGTTCTTAAACATAGAGTAGAGTAATGATTACTTTGGTGAGTGTAGGGTTCATTAGAAGACAAGCGTCAATGTTTGTTTAAATTGGTCTCTTCAATGATTTTTCAAAAGTCTACAAAGTCTCTTCAGATGATACAATTCAGGGTTGCTAACAAGGATCTTTTGGTCAGTCTTGGTCAACTATCTCCAATAAATAAATTAGGGTCCATGGCAACTTGAGATGATGAAATTATGAATTCTTTGTTAGGTTGTCATCTTCTATCATCCACTTTGTTCAGATTTATCTTTTCCAAAATCAAATTATTACTACTAAAGCTTAACATCATAAAGCCTACCGACTAGCTTTAATCAAAATTGATCTGTTGTGAACGAGATGGGTAATTAATGATAGATGTTTGCTTCTTTGAGGAATCTTAATCAGATCATGGATTTGTCATTATAGGGTAAAATCACTGAATTTTATTTTAGCTAATATTTAATATGTTTTTTTTGAAAATTTAGCTTAAAACAAATCAAATATAAAAATAACTGGGAGGGAACTTATGGTGCCATAGGCTTGATTAGGCAAGGAATCCATTTAGATGAGAGATTATAAGCACAAGGTGACCACAAGGATACTTGTAGAAGTACTCAGATCAGTTAAACTAAAGCAAAAAATTTAACCTATTGTAGTAGAAAGGAATAGAAAAATAAGAGGAAGCTTAACATATAGGAGAAGCATTTAGTTATATTATTAGGTTCTTCGTGGAGAAATAGTTCTTCACCCTGGCATTACAGCTTGTAGAAAGGAAATAATCCTGGCATTTGGGCTTATCACTTAAGAAACTAGTTGCCTGAGTGAATTAGGAATATTTTTATATTTGCAAAGCTTATTCTTGCCATAATGGGAAAGTCACAAGCATGTAACAAAGTAAGCTATAAGATTTATAACGAATCAATATGCTTCTTACATAGGAGGAAAAACATGTTTTGTATAGGGTAAAATTACACCAATGATACATATACAACACGTGAACTACAATGAAGCCATGACACATCTTAAAACCATGACATATAACTACAATATCCAAATTATAAGTCAGTATGAATCAAAGATAGAGAATATGCTGGAACAGGGGATTGGAACCTCTTCACTAAGGAAGTTAGGGAGAGTTGAATTGAAACACTTTCACCAAAAATTCAGATCCATCAAATTAATTATAATATTTGATTACATATCCAAGGCTTTTAAAACCGGACCGGACCGGCTAGCCGGTTATGGTTCAATTGAAAACCGTTTTCACACATAAGCGATGTTAACCCGCTCGAACCGGCGGTTCGACCACCGAACCGGTCTCAATTTTCAATAACTGGCCAGTTCACCTATAGTGGAGATTATCGAGATCCAATGGCTGATATTACGGGAGGCGAAGCTTTGTTTCGTTTTGAGATAAAAAAAATTCTCATTCAGACGTATCACGTGTGTTATGTTCAGCCTTCGACGTTTATTCTTCCCCGACGACGGCGTCTCCTGCTTGTTCGCGAAGCTAACACCGTCTCCTTCCCGCTCGTTTGTGAAGCCAACACTTTCTCCTTCTTGCTCATTCGCAGAGCCAGAAGCCAACACCGTCTGCTGCAGCCCAACTCGTTCGTGACCCAGAAGCTAAGGCCGAACACCGTGTATTGCTCGTTGCCTCGTTCTTGTTTGTTTCTAAAGGATATTTTGTTTTCAAAATTCAGAGATAGAATTGTGAGAAAAAATTATTATATCAAGAAGATATGTGATTGTTTTTAGTTTGATGAAGGAACGATATGCTTATATCCTAAACGAAGCCTAATTTTATTTTTTTAAAGCTTTATAAGTTTCTAAAGCAGTTTGTGCACTGATAAGTATGTATACTTTATCATTTTCAAATATCAAAATACAGAACACAATGTTTTTCTTTTTAAGTAAATTACTCATTTACTCTAATTGCATGCAACTATTTTTCTCAGATATATCTTGTAAAACCCGAAAATATCATTCGTAAACGGTGCATGCATTTCGATACACTGCGACGAAATTAGGTGAATTTTCAAAATTTTTGGAATTCGAAGCGATTAATTTTATAAAATCCTACGCAATATTTCGATCAATTTGATATAAAGAATTTATGATTAATTTTGCACGGTTTTGAAATTAAAAATTTAGAAAATTTACTAAATAACAAATTACTTATTAACCCTTCTAATTTTTCATGAAACAAATGCATGCAAGAGTGATTGTGACATTTGGCTTTTCCCCTTTTTCCCGACCGCCTAAAAGGCTTAGAAGTTTCGGTCCCTTCATTGTCGTTTCGGTTGGCCAAACAAGAGAGGGAGAGGGGGCGGTGGCAAGAGGTCCAAGACGGCGGTTAGGGCGGTTTTCCGGCGGCGATTTTGGGTGGAATCAAAGCGGAAGGCTTAGGGAGGAAGAATATAAGTTCCTAAACAAATTATTTTCTCATTTTTGCTTAGATTTCTTAATAGGAAAATTTTAGGGTTTATACAAAACTTAATATTTTTAAAGAAGAATGTTAGGGAAGATTGATTTTCTAAACCTAAAAATGAAGTTTTTCCTAAATTTTTAGATCTCCAAAAAGATAGGGTTTTTGCAAATTTTTGATTTCTATGAAAATTTCTTAATGTATATTATTTCTAATGGTTTGAGGGAAATTTTTAAGGGTAGGAAGCAGGGTTTTTCATAAAATATTATTTTTTCTAATTTCTAATTAAATTAAATCCAAAAATAGAAAGTCCTAGTTATTTATTTAGATGATTGGGCATATTTGGCATGTTAATATAAAAAGATTAATGAAAAATTGGTTTCCAAATTTAGGGCTTTAGGTTAAATATGAAAATTAAGTTTATTTTAAATTAATTTAGGCATTGGTGAATGTTTAATTTGAGTAAATAATGAATTTATACCTAAATATGAATTTTAAAAAATTTAGGTTTATTTAAATATAAAAATAATAATATTAAAATAGTTAATTGGAGAGAAAGAGAGGGAAAATAATTTATAATTAAGAATTTTCATTATTAAAATAATGATATTTATGTAATGATTTTAATTTTTATAGAATATTATATAGGAGTTAACCTGGTGGCAGATTAGTGACAAATAAGTTATTAAGGCATCTGATTTCAAGGTGAGTACTCATGGTTCTTTCTTTATAGTTTTGATTTTGTTTCTCTCTAGTTAAATGATTTAAAAGTCAAAATATGCTTATGAAATCTTCATTGTTAATTTGATTGTAATTTGTCTCTTATATTCAATGATTGATCATACTAAATTAAAGAAAAAATTTATATTTTATATTTCATGTCATTATCATATAAAATTCATATGTTATAAGAATGAGATGATTTGATATTTATGGTTGCATGTGCATGTTGAAAGATGGAGCTCACCCCCTTATGGTACTAGCTGGGGACGTTGTACCCGTACACTTTAAAAAAGGAAAATAAAATAGTAAAGGAAAAATGAGTATCTTCATTGATACTAATTTTAGATGGCGACTCCTTTGACGGTTGTACTATATATAAAAATGAGAAATATATGAATACATATATGACAAATGCAAATTGAATATAATATGATATGCATTTATGAATTATGCATAACATTATATATTTAAAGATGTGATAAAATATATGATATGATTATATGAAATAAAAATTTAAGTTATGTAATAAAAAGTGACATCAAACATATTTCTTTTATTGCATATAGTTACTGTAGTTTAGAAGCATGTGATACTCGCTAAGTTTTTGCTTACTTTAGTTACTTTTATAATTTTTCAGGTGTAACTTGTTATAATCAAAATTAGAAGAAATAAAAATGTATACTGTAGAGTTATGCAACCAACGAGAGGTATTGACTGTTTTATTTAATTTGTTTCAAATTTGAAGTTTTAGTCGCTCTTTTAATGTACTGGAAATAGATTTAGAAATCAAAATTATGATTTTACCGTCTAATCGTCTGTTCCCGCCTCGTTAATTCGACCGCCGTGGCTGCGTCGTGACATATCTCATTGTAGTAGTATTCTTTAAATCAATTTGGCCTAAGTTGTTTTTTTGCTAAAATTTGAAGAATCAAAATAGTATGAGATATTTAGGTAGATAAACACGCATAAGCAGATTAGGAATATGCATGAAAATTTATTGATTTCTGACCGTGATTTATAAGAAAATTGATTTCTTCACACTTTTTTCTACTTCTTTATTAGTGCCCATTATGCTTCTTAATTGTTGTAATGCATCGCAAATTAACCTTTAATGACAAGTTATAGCCTTACAAGTATTTATATTCTTTCCTCCTTTTTATCAAGTTACTTTTCTCTATAAATAATAATTAATTTTCTCAGTGTATTATACAATTATAATTATATTAATTGAGAAGTTAGATCATGATAAGCACTGGCCTTGAGGAAATTATATTTGAAAAGTCTGTAACAAATGAACTAGGTGGATGAATATGTTTAGAAGCATAAATTTTAATATTCCTGGAACCTTACTAAATTGTGGAAATCATAACAAAACTGCTGTAGTTGATGATTCAGCAAAAAAAAAAAAAAAAAATCTATCCTTGATTTGCTCAGACAAATTCCACTGTCAAGTATGCTTACAACTAAAAAAGAGGGCAAGGGGCTCGCTCATACGAAGCTCATAGTGAAGTAACAACAAGCACAAAAGGAGTTGGATAATACACCATTTCCTGTAGATGATGCTGTACAGGAAGAAAGAGATTCTTCATCGTTGCCTAAAACACAATCCTTTGAAACACATGTATCGGAATTAAGTAAAGGAAAAAAAATATTGCTGACGTGGATTCTTTCTTTGCCGCCAGAAAGAAACCAAGTTCCCAACCTTCAATTAATAGTGCTTTAACATATAAGGAAGCAGTGCACCGTACATATATGACTTTAAAAGGTTATTTTTTGATTGTTGCATCCCATTTAATGCTCTTATTTCAGTATATGCAGAAAGCTATATAAGTCATTGCTTATATGGGTCCTGGTTAGAAGCTCCACACTTATCACAATATGAGAGTAAACCTATTTAGGGATTGTAAGAAGTGCAGACTACTCATTGATAGCTATAGACAAACTTGGAAGGATACAGGTTGTACGCTTATGACAAATGGATGGACTGATAGTAGGAGCAGAACGTTAATTAATTTTTGGATATATTGTCTGCGTGGTGTATTCGTGTATGTTTTTTAAAATCAGTTGATGCTTCAGCTATCACAAAGGATGCTACAAATTTGTGCTTTTTATTTTTTGAGGTTATTGAGTGGTTTGGTCCAGAGATTATAGTTCAAATAGTTACTAGTAATGCTGCTAATTATAAGAAAGCATGTCAGATGTTGCATGAAATATTCAACATCTATTGGTCATTTTGTGCTGCACATTGTATGAATTTAATTTTAAAATATATTGGCAGCATGCCTCATAGAGGACCTGACAAGAAAAGCATCAAAGTTGATAATTTTTTGTTCTATTCATATCTTCATACTTGCATAGCTTAGGAAAAGACCATGTTAGAAGGAGATTGTATGTCCTAGATAACCCGTTTTGTAATAATCTTTATAACTTTTAAAAGTTTCCATGAGCATCATTATGACCTACAAGCACTAATCACAAGCAAGTTCTACACATGTTCGAATATATTCAAAACCTACAAGGGAAAGGAAGTAGCTTCAATTGTTTTGGACTTGAGGTTTTGAGATAATTATCTTATCATATCAAAGATATCGGACCCTTTGATTCGGTTGTTGCGTATTGTTGACTCGGATGAGAAACCGTCGTTTGGATATCTATATGATGGCATGTACAGGACAAAGAAGACAATTAAACCTATGTTTAAAAATGTAAAAAAATCATATAAGCCTTTCACAATTCTAATAAAAAGAAGATGGGATACTCAATCAAAGCAAGACATTCATGCAGCAACATATTTTCTCAATACCCATTTCTAATATGATAGAGAGAATTATTGTCAAAAGCTAAAATTTTACAAGGTCTAGTTGAATTAATTGGAAATAAAGACATTTGTTCTAAAGCCCACAGTTGCAATGAATGAAGTTAGATTATTTCATGATGCCTAAAAAAGCTGTGAAAAACCAATTACATTGACGACGGAGAAAGAAATGCAGCCTCGTAAATTATTTTTTAATGTCAACATGTGTATATAGTTATACAAATATGCGTACTCACTATGCTCTCTAACTTAAGAATATGTAGATGAGTGACAGAAGATGTTTGGATCAAGTGCTCCAATCTACAGAAAGTAGTTAAAGTCAAACATCATCTTCATCAGGATGCGAAAGAAATTCAAGTGTTTTTGAACATATCTGCTCAAGGAGACAGAATTATTTGGAGCATCAACGACTCAACGATCTTGTATATGTTCGATATAATCTAAATTTAAAGATTATGTATAATCTTATAATATATTAATATTTATGTATAAGTGTAAATTTAAAGAGTACCTATTATCTTAACCTAAAGTTATTTCTTCATTTTTTAGTTTTCAACTTAAAAAAAGACAGTATGGTTTTTTGGACTACACTTGTGTTGAAATGGTTGTTTTTTGGATACTTAAAGATGAAACACCTCCATAACTTGATTTGAATGACTTGGAAAATGAGATATACAAAGATGATGTAATGCTAGTTGTTGAAGAATAAAACTTACAGTCCAATTTGCCAGGACATAATAAGTTGATAATGAAATATGAGTATATCATTCAAATGAAAGTAAAAATAATATCTTATTTTATATTTTATATTTGTTTGTGAAGCCGACTTAGAGAATGAAGGAGATGTAGGCAATATAATCGAGTTTTGATCAATCAGATGTATTTGGGTTTGAATGTTTTGGTGACGAGACCCGAAGACTCAACTTATGTGGATAGATTTGATGATGCAAAATTTAGGAGATATTTGATTTTTCTATTGTGAAATTACTGAAACTATTGAACTGAGAAGGTGAAACAAATTTAACTTCAGTTTCATACGATGAATATGTTTTATTTTTGTTATCAGTTGGTATAAAGTGTTAAAATCTTTTTATGATTGGTTGTGTCTTTAAGTGAAATATTATATTATGTTTTTCTTATTTTTTTATGCTTCATATTATAATTATGTTCAATTTTTGTTATATATTTACAAATAATTGTGTCATTATTATAATGTTTCAATATAATTATAATGCTCATTATTATGCTTCATATTATAATTATGTACCTTGGTGCATGCTTTTTGTTGATGATATTCT
>NW_021318823.1:988549-997451 GCF_001605985.2 Dendrobium catenatum | reverse complement strand
ACCAGCTGAAAATTTGGGATCTACTTGGTTCTAGCTCATTATTGCTTGAGCTGATATTTTAACTCATTATTTGGTGGAATTATTGCACTTGAAAGCTCATTATGTGGAGTTGGAACCTTGTCTTTTCCCCTCCCTTCGTGTCTTTTCATTTTTCTTACTGGTGTTGTTTTCCATGGTTGTCCTTCTCCCTTTGCTAGATTCTGGTTCTGGTTCTTGCGCTGCCTTTTTGGTTTCTTCCCTGGTTGCTTTCCCGTGGCTTCTTTTATCCGGTTCATGTGCTGCCTTTTTGGTTTCTTCCTTGGCTGCTTTCCCGTGGCTGCTTTACCCGGTTCATGTGCTGCCTTTTTGGCTGCTTCCCTGGTTGTTTTACCCAGTTCCTGTGCTGCCTTTTTGGCTGTTGTTTTGGAATGAATTGTGGCTTTCTATCTTACCTTACCTGATTGGTTTGGTTGGAGGTTGATGGCTGTTTGGATGCCCCCTTTCCTCTATAAATAAAAGGTCTTTTGTATGAATAAAAGGATGTTATGTAACTAATTTTTGGAGCTAAACCTGCGGGTTTCTTCTTGGAAAAGCTTGCGAGCTTATTCCATTCCTCTCTTCTTCTAGGAAAACTTGCGAGCTTCTGCTCCTCCATCTCAGCTTCTTATCTCTTTCATCTCTCCGCAAGTTCCCTTCCACTTGTATCCTTCTTCTCAATCCAAGAAAGCAAGTTTAGGTTTGTGTTTGTAAGCGTCAAAAGTTGTAAGTGTCCTTTTTATATGTTATAAAGTTGTTGCTTTTGCTATTTCAAGAGTGTCTTTGTATCCTTCTTATTGTCCTAGGAAGATTTTTATTTTTGCTTGCAAAAATTATGATTTTTCCTAATTTTTGCTCGCATCATTAATGAAGAATATTATGAAAATTTCAGTAATTCTCTTATGTGTTTTGAGAGAGAGCTTTGGTGAGAACCCTAGGTGAGGGAAATGGATCACCCACCAACCACACGAAGCATACGAGCTCGTGGTTACCCTTATTTCTCATCCTTCTCCCAACCGCCGCCCAACTACCCTCCATAGACGCCGACCAAGAACTCCAAGACCCTCCCCTAACCGCCAGTTCTAAGCATTCCCTTCCCCACCATAGCCGCCGGCCTTCAGGCTTCCCTCCCCTCCCTAACCGCCGGCCAAATCCCACCATCGCTCCCCTAACCGCTGCCCCTAGTCTTCTTCCCCCTCTTTAGTCGTCGGCCAACCATAGGCCCCATTCCAATCTCCTAACCACCGGCCACCTCCCTCTCCTTTGCCTCCAAAAATTCAAATTGGGTATTCAAAGCCTTCCTTATTCAGCCCATCTTAAATTAGGAAAGTTTCTAAATTCAAATTTAAATTAATTTGAATTTGAAATCTTTTCTTAAAATATGACGAGTTATGTTAAGAAACTTTCTTTTATCTTCACAATCAAATCTCATTAGAGATCTCTCATGATTTGTCATTTCCTTCCTTATTAATTCAAGTTTGGAACCTCCTTAAATCCTCCCACATCACCTCCCCAACCCTTGCTCGCAGGCCTACCCTCTCCCCTCCCTTAATTGCTTTCATTTAATGCTCCTAATTCAAATTCAAACCTACAATTAAATCCCTCCCTCCTTTTCCCCCAAAATCTGATCCTTATTTCCCTATCCCTCTCCCTCTCCCTCTCCCTCCCTAATTAATCCTACTTCACCGGAGTTTGCTATCCAGATTTCTGCAATAAACAAATTGTTGTCCAGAACTTTGCTTGAAGATTTCCTCCCATTGTCCAGAAGTTTCAGCAGGAATACTTTGATGTCCTGCTCACCGGAATACTACTCTTTGTTGTCCAAGAGTTTCCTGCCTCACCCTAGCTGTCCAGCCCTCCAGAAATAGGTCATTTGTTGTCCAGAAGCGCTATTACATTAAAATCCGCTGTTACCACATGTATGACAAATCCAAAGCTTGATCACGGATTTATTTACATCGATCAAGGGCAAGTGGACATACTCAAGTCTCCGTTCCTCAACATCAACCTAGAGATTGATCAAACCGTAGAATAATCCGTTGAGAGGATCATTTTCACCCTCGCCGCCACTATCGACGAACAACTCGTTTCCGTCCAGTGGCAGATCGTTTCTAAATATTGATCAAGGTGAATGTCTCCTCCAAATCTCTTGCTTTTCTAAGTCCTCTCTTTAATTTGTGGCATCATAAAGATTGTGCAACCTATCTCCGTTTAGCCGACATCAAGAGTGTGAGTGAGGAGGATCCGAATAGTGCCTA
This sequence comes from Dendrobium catenatum, assembly GCF_001605985.2. Lineage (NCBI taxonomy): Eukaryota > Viridiplantae > Streptophyta > Magnoliopsida > Asparagales > Orchidaceae > Dendrobium > Dendrobium catenatum. Next base: position 995,178 of record NW_021318823.1, on the reverse strand, counting down.
ATCTTATTTTTAATTCAAGGATTTCCTTTGAAAATCCCTCATGCTATGCTATTCTTGATTGTAATTGATTATTCATGATTCTAACGCTTACATATAGTTTGGTCTAAACTTTAATCATCTCTCTATTGTTTTAATATTTGTTAAATCACTAGAAGCCAACGTAATTATTATTGCTCTAATTCAAAAGGCGTGTAACTTTAACATTCCATAATTTCTCATACATTTAGTTCTACATTAGGTTTACTTCAAACTGGATGGTTTGGTACAGCAACATTGTTTATATCTTGCTGTCTTTTTTTTACGGGTTCAACCATAATGTTTTAATGATTGTGATTCTAAACTCAAATATTAGGTTTAATTAATGTATTCCACATTTAATTGGGTTCAGTAGACCTATAAAAGCAATCCCTAGTAGAATTCTTATTTAGGCTTGAACATATAAGGATTGCTGGCAGGCTTATAGGCCTAAGCTGTGTTTCAGCACAGGGACAAAAACATTAGCCTATTTCGACATAGTCCAATTAAACAAGAAAATCAAGACAATGCTAGAGCCACACTATAATGCTCTGGTATAGAATTTCGAGCTATGGATAGAGAATCAGACAATTTAAGTTTGTCCCATTGTCTAAACAATCATGACAAAAATCTTCCATGAATAGTAATCAATAGAATTTCCATGGCAATAACTACTCGGAGGTAACATCACAAAAGCCAACTTTAGATGTAAACAATAAACCCTCACGTTGAGTTGGAATTGTATTAGTGCTAAGTATGGCCATAATACTTAATAATTATCAGAGCATGCCTAAGCTACTTACGATCACATAGTCAAATTCTTGTAGATCAAATCTAGTTCTCTCACATCTGATGGCTACAAAAAACTTACACTCATTCCAACTAACAGAATCAAAATAATTCATTGACTCTTTATCAATAATTAAAATAATCTCCAACTATATTAAATGATCATTTTGGTCTCTCAATTCTTTAAAAAAGAAAAAAAAAAGTCCCACCAGACGACTATTTTGATTCCGCTTTAAAGACTTGAGGGCTCAAAATGGTATTTTAATATAATTGGGGATCATTTTTGTCTTTCATAAAGAGTTAAGAGGCTATTTTGATCATTTTCTCAATTAATTTGCCTTCAGAATAGGGTTAAAATGCAAGTAGACCATGTGTTGTCCAAGGATTCATGAGTATTAGAAGAGGCCTGACAATAATTTGACATTACCATTTAAGATAGCAATTTACTCAACAGCATATCAAACTGTGGTTCAGAGAGAAAAGAAAGGTAAAAATTGGAGGAGCAAAATGCAAATATTTTACAAAAAAATTGATGATAAATAATGTTCAATAATAAACTTACTTTGCCACGACAAACTGCAAAAAAAATTGCCCCCGAAGTAGTCCTATCATGCAGTTTAGCCTCAAAATCCTGAAAGAAGAGGGAAACAATAAATTAGAAAAAGGTCATTTAGGAGAGAGGAAAGTTTGAGATAATACGTAGCTGTGGTGGGACCACAGTAAAAGTGGCAGAGACGTAAATATCATTAAGTTAAAGTGTCACCTCGACTGCATTTGGGAAAAGTGCCGACTGCTTGGGTTCTATAACAGGCTGTTTATTTTTGCAGATTCTTTCCCATATTGTAATGCAATCACTCGACCTTGCATGACTCTGTAGATCTAAATTCTTTCATAAATACACCAGTGCAAGAAAAGATTAAATCAATCATAAACATGATAATTTCCTCACCATACTCTTCCAACATTCAATGCATCGATCCATAAGATAGTAAGATGGAAAGAAGACAAGTAATCCAGCAGGCACAATTTTAGATAAATTCACTGCAGCGTCACAAAAGGAACATCAGAGCAGAATTTTAACTAAATTTCTACAAACATGCTAGTTATCTAATGTATACCAATGGTGTTGCCCAGTTCCTGCTTATACTCAAGAGAATCACGAGTGCGATAGGAGGAATTAAGCGAATAACCAGAGGGACCACTAGGTACAACTCCCACCCAGACCTGATCAGATGACACAACATGAGGGTTCTCCAACCTCACTGGAAATTCCCTTTATATAAAGAGAAAAAAAAACATATATCAGCAAAAAAAGGTTTTAAAGGGGAAAAAAATCAAAGAATGCAATAAAGACATTTTTAACGTACAAGTTCATTTCCTGGGCACATGATTCAAGGGGAGATAATGTTCCGGATGTCAATATAATTGAGAGCACACCAAGTTTCACAAATTCTTTCATTGCGAGTCCTGGGTTGAAACACCACCAGCTAAGTGACCTAGAAAGTTTACCTGCAAGAATGGAACTGCTAACATAAACCAGTAGAAACATCCCTCTCACACTCCACCTTTTTACTGCAACTCACATCTTTTGAACAAAACAATCATGTTGAACTGTTTGTTAAGAAGGTGAAGATTGTGGCTCCAGACATACCCAGGTTATTTTCAGATCCACTACTTAATTGTATAACAGCCATTTGTGTTTATATTAGGTCAATGCCCAAGGAAGCATGCTGAACAAAATTGGTACCCCCACTAAGGGTATGAAAATTGCAGTAGCCCGAAAAATGCAATAATACTTGCTGCTTATAATCTAAATTTTTGCATGCACAGTGGAAGCATGGATAACTCCTAATGTAGGTGAACAAGATTATCATCATTAGCCTTATCCAAACTAAATAGAGTCAGCCTTATGAATTTTCATTTTCCATCTATTCTTGTTGAGCCCATAGTGTTCAACTTATTTTTTACAAATCATTTTGATCTTTTTTTCATCCATTTTATTGTATATCCACTCCTCTTTCTTAATCCCCCTATACCTCCTGCAGTAATTTTATCTACTCATGTGACAATGCATTTTCTAACGATCATTGTAATCAAGCCACATAGATTTCTTTTATTTATTTTATCTTCAATAAATGACATTTTAACTATTCCTTTCATATAATCATTCATTAATTTATGATTCCTAAAATTGTCATACATCTATTTTAATAGTTTAGTTTCAATATGAGTTTAATTTAGCTATGAATGAATGTTTTTTACTGCACAAATACATTAAACATCATGAGCCTCATTATAACTTTATAATATTTATCTTCAAGCATACAAGACATCCTATTTTAGTATAATACTCCTACGCAACTTCTTCATTTTAATCACCTAGCACTAACTCTATACATTATATCATCAGCAATACCTCAGTTCTTTTATATAATAGCTCCAAGATACTTCACAATATCACACCTAAGCATAACTTAATCTTGCAATAACATTGGATAGCAATTGTTAATATCACATCCATTAAATTAAATATCATAAACACAAATTTTATTCTAAATTTCAAATAATTTAACTTTTAAATGTTTGATTCATTATTCTACACCAAAACACATTTGCTGTGAGAAAAAAGGATGATAATATAAGGTTGTTCTTCTCACATAGAAAATTTCTCAAAAAAAAAAAAGATAAGGGAATAGATCTAGTGGGGGGAGACCAATAAATCTTATCTCAAGCTATATAAAATACTCAAAATAAGTCATAACATCAAAGTCAAGTACAGAATTTGTAAAACCCAAAATTAGGATGATCGTAGGAATCGCACGCATTTCGAAGCGTCGCGAAGAGATTTAAGTGAAAATTTTGAAGTTAACGGAATTCGACGGAAGTAATTTTATAAATTTCTACGCAAAATTCTGATCGATTTGGTATATAGAACCTATAGTAAATTTTGTGTATTTTGAGAGATAGAAATTTTAGAAGCCTAAAAATACCCAAACAACCCCTAATCGTCATTAAAGCCGGAATTGTTTAAGGGAGGGTATCGTGGTTTTTTAGATTTTCCTATTTCCCTAAATAAGAAAAACCGAGCCTCCTCCCCCATTCATTCGCATGTTTCGGCCAAACTGAAACCTAGAGGACCGGACGGCTAGGGGCGACGTGCAAGCAACGGGCACGGCTCCGAAGAAATTTTTCCGGCGAGGAAATTAGTAGAAATCGAAGAGGACGACAAGGGGAATACAAAGGTATGTTTTATTTGAAGCGAATCCCTCTCAATCTCATGATATTTGGAAAGGAAAAAAAATCTAGGGTTTTTCCAAAAATGTGATTTTTTTTCCAAATTTCTTTACGAAATCGATAGAGAAGATTTAGGGGAATGATTTAACCACAGAAACGAAGTTTTCTTTAACAATTTTTTAAAATCAAAAAATTAGGGCTTTTACCTAAAATTGAAATTCCTTAAGGTGCTTTTACAAAAGTGATTTATATGGGTCCTAGTAGTGTTCCTAAAGCAAAATTTTAAGTTTTTGTAAAATATTTTATTTTTCATAATTTTCTAATTAATTAAATCCGAAAATGAATAAGTTAATTATCAAAATATGTTTAGGAACAATTTTTGGCGACTTAATTTGAAGAAATTGAGGATTTAGGGTTTTCAAAAATTAAGAATTTTAATAAATCCGAAAATTAAGATTAAATAATATAAATTTTATTAAGTGTTGTAAGGAACAATTAATGAAAAATGAAAAGTTTAGACAATTAGAAATTTGATTAAAACTTAAGGAAGATTTATTTGTGACATGTCTTTTTATGTGACTATTAGGTTGTGATCTTTAAGGTGAACGAAGTGTGTCAAAGCGACACTTTAAGGAAGTGTTGTACTTGGATTAAGGTAGGTACTCATATTATCATAAAAATTTCATGTGTTGTTTGGTCTTCTTTTTTTCATGTAATTTCAAATGTTTAAGGTTTTAACGTTCAAATGATTTATGAATTCTATCTTTCAAATAGCTTGTTAGTATAATATTCTTTATATTGAAATAGATTAGTAAACTACAAGTTATTCATGGTTTTTCATGTTTTGCATATGACTTATGAAATATGATTGTTTTTCTTTAAGCATATGATTGACTGAAAAATTAATATGAAACTGTGCATGTTGATGTGGAGTGCCCAAATGATAAATGAGGCTCAACAGAGTCAAATGGTAAAGGAGTCTCATTAGAGCCAATGGTAAAGGAATGGCCAAATAATATAAAAATGTGTACCTGATCAGTACAAACTCAATGGGCACTTCTGAGGCGGGTGATATAATAAACATTACGCATAATGTGATTTATGTATGTTTTCTAAACAAATGAAAGTTTATGTTAAAGGAAAGAATAAATAAAAGGTTTATGATTGAGGAAAATTTATAAAAATGTTTCTTATAAGTAATGTTATGAACTTATGAAATGTTGACTGTTGTTTAAACTTTTCTTATAAAAAAGATGCTTTATTTTGGTTTTATGTAAATTTTTATGAGAAATATGAATTGACTGTTGAGCGAGTAAGCTCACCCCTACTTCTGGGAATCTTTTTCAAGAGAATCATCTGGAAAGTGATGGCAATGAGACAACAGTACACCTACCGTCATAAAGGACCTCAGAAAGAAAGGTTTTATATTTTCTATTATGTAAATCAAGTTAATGGATTATAATTAAGGAGCATGTTGAAGTTTATGTTGATGTTTTTAGTTGCTGTGGTTTAGAAGAAACTTTTTGGAACACTTTCAATTTGATGTTTTAGTGGCTCTTTCTTTTTATGTATGAATTATGAAGAAGTTTATATTCTGTTATAACAGTCAATGAAATGGTTATGATTTATGTTATGTGTTTTCCGTACGACTAACAATTCCCGCCTTGTTATTTCGGTCTAGCCGGCCGGGTCATGATAGAATTTGTGTTGATCAATCTCCCAAAAGGATTAGGCTCCCAAGAATTAATCACACTCAAGGAAACTTTTAAGATAACGTCTAGAATAAATGAAGCATATATATGTCTTTGTTTGTCAGGGTTAACATCAAAAGAATACTATGATTCAAATATTTGTCATCCTAATAAGACACTTTATACTTTGAGATGGTGTAATCCTTAATGCAAAGAGTGAATCATAGTAACCAAGTGAGACAGTTGTCTCTCAACATAGAAAGCCCATAGGAATAGTGATCTTTGAATCACCAAAGACTTAAAAAAGAGTACAATTGGCTCAAGAAGGTGAAAAATAGATGTAGAGTCAAGGAAAATATTACAAAAACCTTAGGACTACATAGGGCCATCATCCCAAACTATCAAGCCTGAAACTACTTGGCTATAAAGTAAGTCAACCCAACCATGAGACGCTATATTAACAACTATGAATTACATCATCTAGAACTAGCCCTAGCCTAGTGATCTCCAACTAAGGAAAGAAAATTAGGAATCCTATAAAGACAAATTCTAAGAAAAGACTGGAAAGATGAAGGGCTTATAATCTTTAGCATATAAAGAATGCTTATGAAAAGGAAGGGAATGTTATGGTCTAGTTATATGCAATCAAAGCTCTCAACTTATCTTACAATCTCATATGGGTCAAAACAAAAACTTCTTAGTGTAATAATATGAAACCTAAGCATATTATAATTCATGCCTATAAAAAAACTCTATCCTAAGGAACATGATATGCATGCAAGTTATCTATGAATTTTATGAAAGTGAACTAAGATTTGGAGGCTTTGCTTGTTGGCTAGTTATAAGATACATAATGAATAATTTTCAATCAAAAAGTGGCTTAAGAGAGGCAAACCTTTA
>NW_021318823.1:970374-983865 GCF_001605985.2 Dendrobium catenatum | reverse complement strand
TAGGCTTAACAACCTAATTACTAGACTCAACAGGTACAACCCGGAGATTCAACAGAAGGTAATGCCTCAAGACAACCTTCGTATTAGCAACGACACTACCCAAAACTTTCGGCACAGAGGGAGCATCACCCAAAACATCATTTACAACACAGGTTGGTGATAAATTAACAATCAGAATAGACGATTCGTTAGGATTCACAAACGCGGCAGCTTTACAATTACCCGAAGAATGCCCTATACATTTACAAATAGCACATAAATGTGGAAATTCATCTAAAACCACCTCCTGAACATAACCTAAAATTTCATATCCTAGCCAAACTTGCTTAGGGTACGATTTTGTTATGTCAAGTTCGACTAAAACACGGGCATTCGACGGACGGGAACCGACAGACGTAGCTTCATCTATTTTCAGAGGTTTACCAAATAATTCACCAAGCCCAAACAGAATCTGTGGAGAAAAAAAAAATGAGGACGAAGGCGCAGAAACGAGATCCATATCGGGATAACCGGTGACTCAACACCGATATCCAAGCTAGGCGTCCATTTAATAAGTTTCATATAGCAATTGAAAACAAGGTAAGAGCGGTGTAAAAAAATCCTACAATAGTCTAGATCATTGGAGAGTTTGATCAAAATGTGAGAGGAATCCAAAACAGTAACATAAACTTCTTCTTTAAGCTTCAAATTGAAAATAAAAATTCCGAATAGAGTCGAGAGGGGGTCATTTAGACGAAAAAAAGCAAACTAAAGAGAACTGAAAAGGTACAGCAAGCTCTATGATTTCCTTGTCGGAAATCCATAAGGACGGCAAACCTCGGTAAGTAGAAGTCCTCAAATCCTGAAAGGAAGGTGAAGAACCAGCAAGAGCTTCAAGAAATGACCTAGAATGAGAAACCCCGCCCAAAAAATTGGGATCCTTCAGTTTATTCGGCGCCATGCCGGCTCCGCCGGCGAAAACGAAAACACACCAAGCAAACAGTCTCCAAAACCAAAAAACAAAACCAGGAAAAGAAAATCTTCCCTGAAACTTGAAGAACACCGGAGTGAAAACCCCTGCCGGTGGGGGAAAAAACCTAAGCAAATAAAACCCTAGCTATGCATAAAGCAAATGGGGCCAATGAAGCCTTGTACTTTGGTTCATAACAAGCTTCACCAACGTGTTTCATATTGAAGAAATTTTTATGTGCGGAGGCCGGACAGTATTCAGACTCCAACCAAAATGAGCTACGTCATCTTTACATTATATATAATTTATACACAGCATCATTACTTTCTTTTTTAAAAAAAAATTTACACAAAAATTTTAATTATTTACTAAAAAATTTATTCATTTGGGACTACTTTTTATTACTTTTTAAAATAGAGATTTAGTTCAAAAATAAATTTTTTTTAACAAAAGTTTTTTAAGAAGCAATAAAAAAGTCATCCCAAATGAACCTTTAGGCATGGTTTAGAATAGCTTCGCTTTTTAGATCATAATCATAATTTTATTTGGCTATTATTTTACCCTGCTTTTAATAAATAATTGTATTAGGAAACAGTTTTATACAACATCTTTAAAAATATATATTTAATCTCTAACATATTTACAATTAATCACCTTTATAAAAATATTACAATAATTGCAAACGGACCTTTAGACATTTATATTTTGTTGAATTAGACTAACAATCATGCTTTATTTGATCGATGTTAAAATGTATATGGCCTAATGTAAATTTAATTTTATAACGTTCTAATTGAATGGAAATGTTTCCAAAGTTATTTATCAGTATTGACAGCTTGCTCAATACTACATATCTTTTAATTTTTTTTTAAAGTTCAGCAAAATTAAACTGTAATTATATGCTCAATATAAACTTTCAACATTTATCTTTGATATATCATCAAAAAATTATCTTGATTGGGCACAAGTCTCGAGGAAAACTAAGTTGGAAACTTTAAAAATTATATCGGAGATCATTTGAGTTCTGATTTCAGCAAACTTATAACTAAGCTAAACGTCTTGAGAATACAAACCAAACGACATCAAAGTCTACTAAATACGAGCCCAAATGGGTCCAAGTCAAAGACCCGAACCGCATTTGGATGGTTTGCATCATAATTCGGATTACCAAATGGTTTTCAAACATGACATGCTTTTTGTCGAATCAAGCGGCTCGACGAGACTAATCCAACGAGCCCAAGATCATCAAATTTTGATAACATTTAGAAATTCAAATACCAAAAAAACAGTCCATGATAGTGGGAATCCGTATCAGTCGTCCTTTTAAACCACTCATAAATTATCCTAGATCTTCCTCCTATTTGCTAGTCATCCATCCCACTCTCAGAAAATTATAAATAGACCCCTCATTTCTTCCCGTCGCAGGACTTTCGTCAGACTTCTACTCAACATTGAACTTCCGCCCATTGGCGAATTTCTACCCGACTCCAAACTTCCGCCCGTCATCGGACTTCTACTCATCGCCTGACTTTTACCCATCACTGGACATTCATCATACTTATGCCAGTCGTGGCACTTTTGCTTGTCGTTGGACTTTTACCCGATGCCGAACTTCCGACCGTCGTCAGATTTCTACCAGACAAAAACATTTGCTAGTTGTCGGAATTCTGCCCATCACAAGGCATTTGTCTGACTCTTAGCTGATCGCGAACTTCCACCCATCACTGGACTTCCACCTGAAATTTCTAGATGTGCTAAGAAGGGGGTGAATTGGACTATTAAAAAAACTACTTTAATGAAAAGAAATATCCTGTTATAACTTTATGCGGAAGCAAATTTCATTCATAATTAAAAGATAGATTATCAATTTCACCCATAGAATTAATCGCATAAAAAATGAATGCGAAAATAAAGTGCAAAAAATAAAGGAATGAACACACTGATTTATAGTGGTTCGATCAAACCATGACCTACGTCCACTCCCCGGAGGCACCCTCCGAGTATTACACTAAACCTTTAGTCTTTCTCCTTTTTCCCCCTCGGCTAGGCGGAGAAGCCCTTACAAAATCAATTCCACCTTCCTCGGTGTGGCGGAGGAGCCGGGTCCAATGACACCAACGAGATCTTCTTCTTCCCAAAACTTCCTTCAAGATAAACCCTGAATCTGATGGTACTGAGGTGCAAGCTCGCCGGTGCAACCATGTGAAATCTCCTTCAAACTCCCTTGAAATCCCCTCCAAGGATCTACTCCCTCTCTCAAACTTCACTCGTTTCTCTCTCCCTTTCAAGTCCTCTCTTCAAATTTTCTCCAAAAGAATGAAGACACTATGGCTGCCAAAGACTCTTACAAAGTCTTATAAGAGTGCTTAAATAGAGGGCTCAAAAAACCCTAAAAAACTCAATTCAGCCGCCAAAGATCGTACTGTACTATCATAAGATTTTCCAATACTATGAGCAGAAATTGACCTGTTAGTACTGTACGATCAGTTCAATTGTAGTTCATACTGTACGATGTCTGGTATGATGTTCTATACGAACAGTTTAATAAAGTGCAGTTCGTCTATGACGAAGCATGGGACGGACAGAATTGTCTTTGTTGATCGTACAGTACGATCCAGTTTGTATTGTACGATCAAATATCAAAATTAAGCTATTTTGATTGAATAATCATAGGACAAAATAAGGCAATGTTTTAAACATTGTACAGTACGATTATAACAATTTTTCAAATTCAAATTTTTGCCTAATTTAATGGACGGCAGGCTTTCTAAGTATGACAGATCATACAGTACGATGTAGTATTTGTAAAGTATGATTAGTTATATTTTAAGAATATTTTTTTAAGAAAATAAATATTTTAATTAATTTCTGTTACACCTCATCATATAGTAAGATCCAGATTGTACCGTATGATGTATAGAAAAATTAAAATATTTAAAATCATTTTTTGCTCCCTCTATGTGTGTGCATGGTCAATAAACTAACATATATAATTATAAGTCTTGACTCAAGAAAGTAAAATTACAGACTCAATTAAAATATAACCATTTTTACATAATCTTGAGCCTTAAATCTTCAAAGAATGGTCAATGATGTACCTGAAATATTAGTCAACACACAAACAAATATGTACTACAAACACTAGGAGAAATTGAAGATTAATCAATATTATTTGTTATAATCAAAATTATAAACTCGAAAACCTGAGTTACAACAATCTCCCCTTTTTTGATGATGTCAAATAATATTGGTTAACTTTGTAAATTAAAAAAAAATTCTCATGAACTCCCCCTCACTAAAATAATTACATTAAAAAATTAGGGGAAAGCTTTCTGTTTTTGATTTTTTTTAAACAAAAACTAAATAGCAGTAAAAATTTAAAAGAAATACTACCAACTACAATACTTTCTCCCCCATTGATATTTTCAAAAAGGAGAGAAAAAATAAATATAAAATAACAACATAATAACGAAATAAAAACACATAATTATGATTAAAATATAATTAAAAAAATAAACATACAAAATGATAAACAAATAAACAAAACACATAAATGAAACAAACAAACAAACCTTAACATACTTATACCTCATCGTCTTGCTCATGTTCTGATGATTCAGAAATTAGGTCTACCAATGAGACTTTTTTCTTTCTATCTTTCTCCAAATTACAATCAGTTTATTTTTACTCTTTTCCTTTGGAGGAAGAGTTTTTAAGTTGGGGCATTCAGACTTCAAATATCAGGGTTTCGTACACACAAAGAAAATAACGTTAGTGGAAATCATCGTTGTCTTGCCATTTCTACATTTGTTCCACTTTTGTTGGCACTTTTTATTATGCTTTAGTAGGCTTTCCAATTTGCTTCTTGAGTCATTACTTTAGTCATCTACTAAGCCACTTTTCTCCGTATTTTCAATTTTTAGTACTAAAGTCTTCTCATCATCTGCATCCAAAAGTCTTTGACTCACACTTTGCTTGTAAGAAATGAGTGAGCATATTATATCATCGATAGAATAATCATTCAAATCTTTTGATTCACATATAGCCATGACTTTGGCATCAAACTTATCAAGTAGAGAGTGTATAATTTTGTTAATCTTTTCAAAGTTTGAAAATTCTCTACCTAAAGCATGCAACGGAATCACAATATTTATAAACCTAGTATACATGTCTAAGATCGTCTCATAAGGTTTCATACAGAAAAGTTTATATTCATGCATTAAAAAATTCAACTTAGATTACTTGACTTCACTAGTACCTTCGTATGTAGTGCATAATTTATCCCAAACTTCTTTGCTAGTAGTACAGGTAGAGATTCTCATTCAATCGTCAGAATTGAATGTACAAAAAAAATACTTCAAGCATTTAGCATTTAATTGAGCATTGACTTGTTCTATTATACTCAATTCAGTAAAAGGAATATTAATTTTGACTACATCTATCATACGTAAAGGGTACATAATAGCCAGTTTGAATCATATTCCACATTAGATAATCAATTGATTTTAAAAAGGTTGACATGCAAATTTTCCAAAAATTAAAAAAAATATATTTTCAAATAAAAGTGGTCGTGTAATACAATAGCCTTCCGCAATATTATAATTTCCAAGATATGTCATGATCAAATTTTTCAAGGTTTTCTAAAATAATATTTTTAAAATCCCGCTCTGATACCAATTGAAATTTCTAATTGCGCTAAGAAGGTGGTGAATTGGGCTATTTAAAAAAACTTCATTAATGAAAAGAAATATTCTTTTATAATTTTATGCGGAAGCAAATTTCATTCATAATAAAAAGATAGATTATAAATTTCACCCATAGAATAAATCATAATAAAAATGAATGCGAAAATAAAGTGCGAAAAAAATAAAGGAAAGAACAAACCGATTTATAGTGTTTCGGTCAAACCATGACCTATATCCGCTCCCCGGAGGCACCCTCCGAGTACTACACTAAATCTTTAGTTATTCTCCTTTTGCCCCCTCGGCTAGGCGGAGAAGCCCTTACAAAATCACTTTCACCTTCCCAGGTGCGGCGAAGGAGCCGGCTCCTTTGACACCAACGAGATATTATTCTTCCCAAAACTTCCTTCAAGACGAACCTGGAATCCGATGGTACTAAGGTGCAAGCTCGCCGGAGCAACCGTGTGAAATCGTCTTCACACTACTTTGAAACCCTCTCTAAAGATCTTCTCCCTCTCTCAAACTCCACCCTTTCCTCTCTCCCTTTCAAGTCCTCTCTTCAAGTTTTCTCCAAAAAAATGAAGACACAATGGCTGCCAAAGACTCTTACAAAGTCTTATGAGAGTGCTTAAATTGAGGGCTAAAAAAATCCTAAAAAACTCAATTCAGCCGCCAAAGATCGTACTGTACGATCTTAAGATCGTCCAGTACTAAGTGAAAAAATTAACCTGTTAGTATTGCACGATGTCCAGTTAGTACTGTACGAATAATTCAATTGCAATAAATACTATACGATGTCTGGTACGATGCTCTGTGCGAATAGTTCAATAAAAGTGCAGTTCATCTAGGACGAAGCATGAGACGGATAGAATTGTCTTTGTTGATCGTACAATATGATCCAGTTCGTACAGTACGATCAAAATATCAAAAGTAAGCCATTTTGATTGAATAATCATAGGATTAAATTAGGAAATATTTTAAACATCATATAGCATGATCCTGATCGTACAGTACTATAAGAACAACTTTTCAAATTCAATTTTTTGTCAATTTAATAGACGGCAGGCTTTCTAATTATAACAGATCGTATATTACGATGTGGTGTTCGTACTGTATGAATAGTTATATTTTAAGAATATTTTTTTAGGAAAATAAAATATTTTAATTAATTTCTATTACATCTGATACAGATCGTACTTTACGATGTATTGAAATATTAAAATATTTAAAATCATTTTTGCTCCCTCTATGTGTGTGCACGGTCAACAAACTAACATACATCATTATAAGACTTGACTCAAGAAATAAAAATTACATACTCATTTAATATAATCTAGTCTACACAATTTTGAGCCTTGAATCTTCAAAGAACGGTGCATAATGTACCTAAAATATTAGTCAACACAAATAAATATGCACTTTAAACTTTAGGTGAAATAAAAGATAATTAATATTATTTGTTATCATCAAAATCATAAACTCGAAAGCCCGAGTTACAACAATCTCAACCTTTTTGATGATGTCAAATAATATTGGTTGACTTTGCAAATTAAAAAAATTTCTCCTGGACTCACCCTCACTAAAAGAATTACATTAAAAAATTAGGGGAAAGCTTTCTTTTTTATTTTTTGATATGTTTTAAACAAAAACTAAATAACAATAAAAATTAAAAATAAATACAACCGACTACAATATTTTTCCCCATTTGACATTATCAAAAAGGAGAGAAAAAACAAATATAAAATAACAACATAATAACGAAACAAAAACATATAATTATGATTAAAATATAATTAAGAAAATAAGCACAAAAAATGATAAACAAACATACCAAACACATAAGCGAAAGACACAAACAAACCTTAACATACTTATACCTCATTTTCTTGCTCATGTTCTGATGATTCAGAAACTAGGTCTGCCTATGAGACTTTTTCCATTCTATATTTTCCCCAAATTACAACCAGTTTATTTTTACTCTTTTCCTTTGGAAGAAGAGTTTTTAAGTTGGGGCATTCAGACTTCAAATGACTGGGTTTCCTATACCCAAAGCAAATAACGTTAGTGGAAATCATCGTAGTCTTACATGTCTATCCCAAATGTCTCTACCAGTAGTACAGATAGAGATTCTCATACAATCATTAGAATTAAATGCACAAAAAAAATAATTCAAACATTTAGCATTTAGTTGAGTATTGACTTGTTCTATTCTACTCCATTCAGTAAAGGGAATATTAATTTTGACTCCATTTATCATACGTGAAAGTACAAAATAACCAATTTGAATCATATGCCACATTCGATAATGAATTGATTGCAAAAAGGTTGATATGCGAATTTTCCAAAAATTAAAAGAAATATTTTCAAATAAAGGTGGTCGTGTAAAATAATAGCCTTTCACAATATTACGATTTCCAAGATATGCCATGATCAAATTTTTCAAGATTTTCCAAAACATTATTTTTGAAACCCCGCTTTGATACCAACTGAAATATCTAGATGCACAAAGAAGGGGGAATTGGACTATTAAAAAAAAATATTTAAGGAAAACAAATATCCTTTTATAACTTTATGCGGAAATGAATTTCATCCATAATAAAAAGATAGATTATTAACTTCACCTATAGAATTAATTGCAAAAAAAATGAATGTAGAAATAAAGTGCGAAAAAAATAAAGGAAAGAATATACCAATTTATAGTGGTTCGATCAAATCATGACCTACGTCCACTACTCGGAGGCACTCTCCGAGTATTACACTAAACCTTTAGTAATTCTCCTTTTACCCCCTCGGCTAGGCGGAGAAGCCCTTAAAAAATCACTTCCACCTTTCCCGGTGTGGCGGAGGAGCTGGGTTCTTTGACACCAACGAGATCTTCTTCTTCCCAAAACTTCCTTAAAGATGAACCTTGAATCCAATGGTACTGAGGTGAAAGCTCGTCGGAACAACTGTGTGAAATCTCCTTCACACTCCCTTGAAACCCTCTCCAAGGATCTTCTCCCTCTCTCAAACTCCACCCCTTTTTCTCTCCCTTTCAAGTCCTATCTTCAAGTTTTCTCCAAAAGAACGAAGACACAATGGCTACCAAAGACTCTTATAAATTCTTATGAGAGTGATTAAACAGAGGGCTAAAAAAACCCTAAAAAACTCAATTCAACCGCCAAGGATCGTACTGTACGATCATAAGATCGTCCAGTACCATGTTTAAAAATTAACCTGTTAGTATTGTACGATGTCCAGTTAGTACTGTATGAATAGTTCAATTGCTATTCATACTGTACAATGTCTGGTACGATGTTCTGTACGAATAGTTCAATAAAAGTGCATTTCTTCTACGACGAAGCATGGGACGGACAAGATTGTCTCTATTGATCGTACAGTACGATCCAGTTCGTACAGTACAATCAAAATATCAAAATTAAGACATTTTGATTGAATAATCATAGGATTAAATTAGATAATGTTTTAAACATTATACAGTACGATCATGATCGAACAGTGTGATTAGAATAACTTTTCAAATTCAATTTTTTGCCTAATTTAATGATAGAAGGCTTTCTAATTATAACAGATCGTATAGTATGATGTTGTGTTCGTACAATACAATTAGTTATATTTTAAGATTATTATTTTTAGGAAAATAAAATATTTTAATTAATTTCTATTACACCTGATCGTACATTAGGATCTAGATTGTATCGCACGATGTGCAGAAAAATTAAAATATTTAAAATCATTTTTTGCTCCCTCTATGTGTGTGCACGGTCAACAAACTAATATACATCATTACAAGACTTAAGAAATGAAAATTACATACTCACTTAATATAACCAGTTCTACACGATCTTGAGCCTTGAATCTTCAAAGAACGATGCATGACGTACTTAAAATATTAGTCATCACAGAAATAAATATGCACTTTAAACACTAGGAGAAATAAAAGATTAATCAATATTATTTGTTATCATCAAAATCATAAACTTGAAAGCCCAAGTTACAATAATCTCCATCTTTTTGATGATGTCAAATAATATTGGTTAACTTTGCAAATAAAAAAATTGTAAACTCCTCACTAAAAGAATTACATTAAAAAATGAGGGGAAAGCTTTCTTTTTTTTTTTTTTTGATTTTTTTTAAACAAAAACTAAATAACAACAAAAATTTTTTAAAAAAATATAACCAACTACAATACTTTCTCCCCCTTTGACATTATAAAAAAGCAGAGAAAAAATAAATATCAAATAACAACATAATAATGAAGCAAAAACATATAATTATGATTAAAATATAATAAAAAAAATAAACACACAAAATGATAAACAAACATATAAAACACATAATAAAAACACACAAACAAACCTTAACATACTTATACCTCATCGTCTTACTCCTGTTCTGATGATTCAGAAACTAGGTCTGCCAGGAGACTTTTTCTTTTTTATCTTTTCCCCAAATTAGAATCGGTTTATTTTTACTATTTTCCTTTGGAGGAAGAGTTTTTAAGTTGGGGCATTCAGACTTCAAATGCCCGGGTTTACTATACCCAAAGCAAATAACGTTAATGGAAATCATCGTAGTCTTACCATTTCTACATTTGTTCCACTTTTGTTGACGTTTTTTCTTGTGCTTTAGTAGGCTTTCCAATTTTCTTGTTGAGTCATTACTTTCATCATCCACTAAGCCACTTTTCTCCATATTTTTAATTTTTAGTACTATAGTCTTCTCATCACCTGCATCCAAAAGTATTTAACTCACACTTTGCTCGTAAGTAATGAGTGAGCCTATTAGATCATCTATATAATAAGCATTCAAATCTTTTGATTCACATATAGTCGTGACTTTGACATCAAACTTATCAAGTGGAGAGCGTAGAATTTTGTTAACATTTTCAAAGTTTAAAAATTCTCTACCTAAAACATGCAATGGAATCATAATATTTATAAATCTAGTATACATGTCTAAGATTATCTCATAAGATTTCATGCAGAAAAGTTCATAGTCATGCATTAAAAATTCAACTTAGATTGCTTGACTTCATTAGTACTTTCATATGTAGTGCATAATCTATCCAAAACTTCTTTGTCAGTAGTACAGGTAGAGATTCTCATGCAATCATCAGAATTGAATGTATAGAAAAAATAATTGAAGCATTTAGCGTTTAGTTGATCATTGACTTATTCTATTCTACTTCATTCAGTAAAAGGAATATTAATTTTAACTCCATCTATCATATGTAAAGGAACAGAATAGCAAGTTTGAATCATATGCCACATTCGATAATAAATTGATTGCAAAAAGGTTGACATGTAATTTTTTCAAAAATTAAAAGAAATATTTTCAAATAAAGATGATCGTGTAATACAGAAGCCTTCCGCAATGTTACGATTTCCAAGATATTTCATGATCAAATTTTTCAAGGTTTTCTAAAATACTATTTTTAAAACCCTGCTCTGATACTAATTGAAATTTCTAGATGCTCTAAGAAGGGGGTGAATTGGACTATTAAAAAAAAACTTCTTTAACGAAAAGAAATATCATTTGATAACTTTATGCGTAAGCAAATTTCATTCATAATAAAAAGATAGATTGTCAATTTCACCCTTTGAATTAATCGCGATAAAAAAGAATGTAGAAATAAAATGCAAAAAAAATAAAGAAAAGAACAAACCGATTTATAGTGGTTCGGTCAAACCATGACCTACGTCCACTCCCCATAGGCACCCTCCAAGTATTACACTGGCCCTTACAAAATCTCTTCCACCTTCCCCGGTGCGGCGGAGGAGCCGGGTTCTTTGACACCAACGAGAAATTCTTCTTCCCAAAACTTCCTTCAAGTCGAACCTTGAATCCGATGGTACTGAGGTGCAAGCTTGCCGGAGCAACTGTGTGAAATCTCCTTCACACTCCCTTGAAACCTTCTCTAAAGATCTTCTCCCTCTCTCAAACTCCACCCTTTCCTCTCTCCCTTTCAAGTCATCTCTTCAAGTTTTCTCCAAAAGAACGAAGACACAATGGTTGCCAAAGACTCCTACAAAGTCTTATGAGAGTGCTTAAATTGAGGGCTAAAAAAACCCTAAAAAACTTAATTCAGCTGCCAAAGATCGTACTGTATGATCATAAGATCGTCCAGTACTATGTGCAAAAATTGACCTATTAGTACTATATGATGTCCAGTTAGGACTGTACGAACAGTTCAATTACAGTTCAAACTGTACAATATCTGGTATGATGTTATGTACGAACAGTTCAATAAAAGTGCAGTTTGTCCAGGACGAAGCATGAGACGGACAAAATTGTCTCTGTTGATCGTACAGTACGATCCAGTTCGTACAGTACGATCAAAATATCAAAATTAAGATGTTTTAATTGAATAATCATAGGATTAAATTAGGTAATGTTTTAAACATCATACAACATGAACATGATCGTATAGTATGAATAGAACAACTTTTCAAATTCAAAATTTTGCCTAATTTAATGGACGGCATACTTTCTAATTATAACAGATCGTATAGTACGATGTGGTGTTCGTATAGTATGATTACTTATATTTTAATAATATTTATTTTAGAAAAATAAAATATTTTAATTAATTTTTGTTACACCTGATCGTACAGTACGATCTAGATTGTACCGTATGATGTATAGAAAAATTAAATATTTAAAAATCATTTTTTGCTCCCTTTATGTGTGTGCACGATCAACAAACTAACATACATCTTTAAAAGACTTGACTCAATAAATGAAAACTACATACTCATTTAATATAACCAGTTTTACACAATCTTGAGCCTTGAATCTTCAAAGAAGGGTGCATGATGTATCTGAAATATTAGTAAACACAAAAACAAATATGCACTACAAACACTTGGAGAAATAAAAGATTAATCAAAATTATTTGTTATCATTAAAATCATAAACTCTAAAGCCCGAGTTACAACACCACCATATCGTCAAACTTTTACCTGTTGTTAAACCTTCGTCGAACTTCTACCCGATGTTGCACTTTTGCCAATCGTCGGATTTCTACCCGACGCCAGATTTCAGCCAGTTGTCGGACTTCCGCCCATCGTCAGACTTCTACCTGTAGTCGGACTTCTGCCAGACTTTTACCTGATACTGAACTTCTACCTGACGTCGAACTTCCGTCTATCACCAGATTTCTAGCAGACGTCAGACTTCCGCCTGTCACCGAACTTTTACCCATCGTCATACTCTCGTCGGACTTCGACTCAACACCGAAGTTCCGCTGGGTCACCAACTAATGTTGGAATTCTACCCAACCACCAGCTGACTCCAGAATCCTTCCCGTCCACCAACTGACGTTGGATTTTTGCCCGACCACCAACCGACGTCGGACTTCCACCCGACCACTGAAGGATGTCGAACTTCCACCCAGCTACCAACTATCACCGGAGTTAAAACTGGTTTCAAGCTATTGTAGGACTTCAACCCAACAAAGATCTTTCCGACCTTCGTCGCCCGCCAACCACGGTCATTTTGACCTGCTTCAACCCAATAATTCTCCCTTTTTAGACCAATTGAAATTTTGCGTCCTCAATCAAGGCAACTTCATGGTGATTTAACTATGCAGAATATTTTGGCACTAATATCTGCCAAATGTAATTTCAATTCGGCAGAAGAAAAAAAATATATTATAATAGCTCCTTTTAACCTGCTCATATTAAAATAATATTATAATGTTTAGTGTCAAATATCTATTCTTCGTCATTATTTATTTATTTATTAAATTTTATTATATTTTGATGTTATGAATATAATGTCATTGATCTCATTATTTGAATAGGCTAAAAATAAAAATAAAAAAAGCCGAATTTTTTTTTCCTGAAACATTGTGAA
>NW_021318823.1:962962-970274 GCF_001605985.2 Dendrobium catenatum | reverse complement strand
AGGCTTCGTTTGGGACGGCTTTTTTAATGCTTCTTAAAACGGAGTTCTGGTACAAAAAATAAATTTTTGTACCAGAACTCCGTTTTAAGAAGCATTAAAAAAGCCGTCACAAACGAAGCCTTAGTTGACTTCACCGCTGCCCCTTGTTTTTTCAAAAAAATTTTATAAGATTTGAGTATTCAACATGATCCAAACTATTGAATTTATTTAAATTTATATTTCCCGACTTTCTTACTGCTTATTAAAGTATTTTTTTAGTACAAAAATTTTAATTTTTTACTAGAAAGTTGATTCTTTTGAGACGACTTTTTTAATGTTTTTTAAAATTGAGATTTAGTTCAAAAATTAATTTTATTTTAATAAAACTCTTTTTTTAGAAGCGATAAAAATGTCGTCCCAAATGAAGCTTTAGGCTTGGTTTGGAATAGCTTTGGTTTTTAGATCACAGTCATAATTTTGTTTAGCCACTGTTTTTCCCCTGCTTTTAATAAATTATTGTATTATAAACTTATTTTATGCAACATCTTTAAAAAATATATATTTTATCTATAACACCTTTACAATCACCTATATAAAAAAACTACAATAATTCCAAAGGGACCTTTAGACATTTATATTTTGTTGAATTAGACTAACAATCATGCTTTACTTGATCGATATCCAAATTTATATGGCATAATTTAAATTAAGTTTATAACGGTCTCATTGAATTAATGGAAATGTTACCAAAGTTATTTATTAGTATTGACAGTTTGCTCAATACTACATATCTTTTAATTTTTCATTTTTTAAGTTGGGTAAAAAGCTAAAGCAAAATTAAACTGTACTTATTTGCTCAATATAAACTTTCAACATTTAACTTTGATATATCATCAAAAACTTATCTTGGGCACAAATCTCGAAGCAAAATTAAATTAGAAACTTCAAAAATTAAATCAGAGACTACCTGAACTCCAATTCCAGCAAAACTTATAAACAAACTAAACATCTCGAGAATACAAACCAAACGACACCAAATTCAACTCTATCCAAGCCCAAATGGTCCAAATGAAAGACCCGAAACGCATTCAAAATGTTTGAATCATAATTTGGATTACCAAACAGTTTTCATACATGACATGCTTATAGTCGAATCGAGCGGCTCGACATTACTAATCAAACGGGCCTAAGATTGTCAAATTTGGATATTATTTAGACATTCAAATACCAAAAAAATAGTTCATGATAGAGGAAATCCATTTCAACCATCCATTCAAACCACCCACAAATTATCCTTGATCTTCCACCTATTTAATGGTCATGCATCTCTCAAAAAATTATAAATAGATCCCTCACTTCTGCCCATCGCCGGATTTCTACCTGACGTCGGACTTCTGCCCATTGCCGGACTTCTACTCATAGCCAGACTTCTGCCCGTCGCCTGACATTATTTAGACTTATGCCACTCGTCGAACTTTCGTCCGTCGTCAGACTTCTATTCAATGTCAGACTTTCGACCGTCATTGGATTTCTACCCAACGTAGTACTTCTGCAAATCGTCGAAAGTCTGCCCGTTGTCGAACATTTGTCTAACTCCTACCTAATGCCGAACTTCCACCCGTCTCCGGACTTCAACCCCGTCGCCAGACTTCTACCTATTGTTGAACCTTTGTCCAACTTCTACCCGAAATTTGACTTTTTCCCATCACCAGATTTATACCTGACACCAGACTTCTACCCGTTGTCAGACTTCTGCCCATCACCAGACTTTCACCCATCGTCGGACTTTTTCCTGTCATCAAACTTTTGTCAGACTTCTACCTGACGTCGAACTTCTACTTGACATAAGTCTTCCACCTATCGTTGCATTTCTATCAGACGTCAGACTTATGTCTGTCGCCGGACTTCTACCCATCGTTGGACTTCTACTCAACACCGAACTTTCATCCCACCACCAACTAACATCAAAATTCTACCCAACCATCAATTGATGAAAAAATTCTTCCAAGTCACCGATTGACATCGGATTTCTGCCTGACCACCAACCAATGTCGTACTTCCAAAAGATCACCGAAGGATGTTGGACTTCCACCCAGCCACCAACTAACACCGGAGTTCAAATCAGCTTCAAGCTATTGTAGGACTTCCACCCAATAAAGGTCTTTTCGACTTTTGTCGCCTCTCAACCATAGTGATTTTGACCTCCTTCAACGACTACGATTCTTTTGACCTTTATCGTCAGACAACATTCTTTCTGGCCTCTATTATTAGCCTACTATGGTCTTGCCGACTAAACAAACATATCAATACTGATTCTTCCAATTTCCTCCATGTAATGTACTATGTATGAATTATAATTGCTTTATCAAACCAAATCCTTCCCCCCAAGGAAGGGCCTCATTTGTAATTGATTAAAAGCACTAGTGGATTCATTTAAACTGGGTAAGACCTATGACTTTTCCTCCTTTTTAGGGGTTTCCCACGTAAAACTCTTGATGTCTCTTATAAATATCGCACCCTCTCTATATTATCTGATTGTGTGCTTGATCTTCTTACAACACTAAGATGTTAAACTATATATTTCTCTAGAGTCACAAATATTCTAAGACGCAACAATCTTATTTCTAAGTGTTACGTAGTTTAAAATTAAAACAAACTAACTAAATACACATGTGCCCAAATAAATGGTTAGAGGTAAAGTGACTTGTGCAAGATTAAAGATGAGTTTTTACTCTAAGACTCAACACTAAAGAAAAGCTCATGAAATAAACCAACACCTCTTAACACTATGGAGAAATTATTTGGAGTTGCGTTCGGACGTTCATACACCAATAAAATCATGACACATATATTTTATAGGCGTATTTTTAATTTATATTTTTTTATAGCTTGTGACCCAATGAATCAGCCTAATAAATTCAATTGGTGCTCATTTTTAAGAAACTAACCTACAAAAATCGACAAATTTTAGGATTCCCTTTTTTTAGAGTTTTAGCAGAATAAAACTTTTGATATTAAGAAAACAAATGAGAAACAAATGAAGAAGAAAGAGATTTATTTGAAGAACGTTGCATTCTTTGAGGAGATGATGTCGGATAGATTTCAACTTATTGGTAAATTTAAAACTCTTTCAAAGTTTTATAATGCTTCCAGTAAATGAATGTTTTATTGAGCTTAGTTTTTTAAACATGAAAAGATGTCATAGAAGCAACCACAATAGAATAGTTTTCTCCTTCAAGACAGATCAAGTTCTCAAACATGCCTGAATGCTTCAATAAGAAATTTTTTGAGAATATATTATTCAGTTATTTATATGTCGAATGCTACAAAGAGGCATGCTTCTGTAAATAACCTATGTAAAATTTTATAGAAAATAATAATTTTGGGAAGTTCATTTAATCTTTTTTTTTATGTATTAACTTTGTAATGAGTTTATATTGAGTATGTATTGAATGTGCAATTAATATGTACTGACTATGTTCTTAATATGTACTTATGGGTTATTAAGTGTGTATTAACTCTGCATTGAGTATATATTGAGTGTGTATTGAGTGTGTATTAATTATGTTTTTACTATCTATTAAGTGTGTATTGAGTATGTATTCAATATGTATTAAATGTGTATTGATTGTGTATTGAGTATATATTAAATGTGTATTGAGTGTGTATTAACTGCATATTGAATGTTTATTAATTGTGTATTGTATTTCTATTAAATTTTTTTGAATGCGACACTTATCATTTATCGGCATAAAATCCATCTAGTATTATATCCCACACCATGGGAAATTTTTAGCAATACAACCTTATGAGTTTTTTCTTAATGATTGACAAAAATATGTTATATAAAAATACTACCATTAGAAGCTTAAATTTGATACTTTTATTGAGTCCCTAAACTTCATTAAATACAAATTGATAAAAGATAGTAGAGCCAAAAACAAGATAGCATTGTGTTTAAAAAAAAGTTTATTTAAAAATATATCATAAAAATACAATATTTATTAAAAAAATAGTAAGATGGAAATATTAAAAAAATATTTTTCAATATAGAAAAACTCAGAATTATTATCATTTAAAATAATTTATTCCTTGAAGTTTTCCTACTTCTTACAAATAAACTATACAAATTATTCATGCTTGGAAACATAGAATAAACAATAATTTAAAGTATTTCTAAGTCAACTAGTTTTAATATTGCAATTTATCTAATTTAGGCACCATCCTTTGTGGTTTCCTTCATTACCATCTGTGATGCCCCAAGCATCTGTAGTGAAAAGATTCTTCGACAGTCTTGATCAACCTCACTTCCTGCTCCCTTGCCCTGACCTGAAAATATTAACCACATATAATGAGCTTCAAAAAGTTCAAAAAGCCCAGCAGCTCACCAAAACCTACAACTGAAATCAAAGCAAGGTACGGAAGTAATATGCATGCCAATCAGCCAAATCAATAACAGTCACTTGCACATGATCGTTGAATCTATACATATACAAAAATCAGTAATCAATGCCTAATCAATAAAATCCACAGTCATCGATAGGAGAATCAGTAAACAGTAAAAAATTCATAATGCTCAATAAATCAATACATACGTCAATTCCATCATATCTAAAAACATCGATCAAATCCATAGAGAAAAAGCATCGTGAGAACAGTTAAAATTGAATTAATGCAGTAAATGCGTATTCTATATCACGTGCTCGGTGTATCATTTGTAGCCGATCAATATTCAGTGTATCAATGAATCAATGGTATCAACAAATCTATAGTATCGATGAATCAATAATATCAGTGTCCGTAGTATCAATGAATCAATGCAATATTAATATCCATATAAGTTACATGTACAGTATGCAATATTAATGAAATCGTACATTAACTGTAAACCCGTAAATCCATCTGTAAATCCATTCAATATCAATAAATCTTTAATAAATCCGTTGATATAAATAAATGCGTACGGTAATCAATAAATTAATTAGTAACAATAGATCAATTAAATATCAGTAAATCCATAAGGTAATCATAAGAACAATACTTTAAACATGCAATTCAACATAATAGTCTTACTCGACAAGTACAATCACTGGCTATTAAGCTATTTTTCAAGATTAATATCGATGTATTGTTGTATCCGTTGGCTCAATAATAGAGTCATCACTCTTCGCTCGTTGACATAATCTCCTTATGACTCCCAATCGTTATATCACGTGATCAATAGAGGATAACACCAAACCCTTTTTAAAGGAAAGCCCGTCGGCCCACCATCCTGTACAGGTCAATCAATCTCCAACCAACGGATCAACCAGTCTTTACTTGTCTTTCAGTAAAATAACAGTAATTTCAATCATATATCCACATTCGTATACATCTCATTAATACATTGTAGTCAACAAACAATGTTTGGAATGAACTTTGTAGTTTTCATACTTTTGAGTGAATTCATGTGCATCATGTTTCATTATGGGCCAATACTTTTGAGTGAATTCATGTGCATCATGTTTCATAATGGGGGTTTGAAGTGATGCAAACTCTAGAGTAGGTATATGGGTAAGATTGGAATCCAATTTGTAGTTTTCATACTTTTGAGTGAATTCATGTGCATCATGTTTCATTATGGGCCAATAAAATCCCTTCCTCATGATCTTGTAGGCTAATTTTCTT
Source organism: Dendrobium catenatum (assembly GCF_001605985.2). Lineage (NCBI taxonomy): Eukaryota > Viridiplantae > Streptophyta > Magnoliopsida > Asparagales > Orchidaceae > Dendrobium > Dendrobium catenatum. Next base: position 964,628 of record NW_021318823.1, on the reverse strand, counting down.
CCTCTCATATGTTTTCTACATACTCTTGAATGAACTTTTAGAAGTGTGTAATTAGTTTCTGAAGGTGGGCGACATTTAAGGTATAATCGAGTGAATGTTCGTTTGTACAACTCGCCACCAATAATAGTGAAATTCATCATTTGTATTTGAAGTCATGTGCTTGCTATGTGATCTTCAGGAAGCACACCATCTTATAAAAAGGATAAGATAAGATTGATCCAAGAAGCCTCTCTTGGTTCATTAATAAATTATATGACCCACAAGCCTTGGATACTCATAAAGTGGATCTATTTGATATACTTTCTCTTATAGACACCCTAAGTTATTGATTTAACAAGTTTGAAAAGACCATCAGCTTGTACATTTTGCTCTAAAAGAACTTGGATGATATGATGCTCTTTTATACGAGCTAAAAGAAACTTTATAATGTTATTGTACTAGGCCAGTTGTGGCTTATGGATGTCAAATTATCCCTCCACTTGGGAGATGACCAATTATGAATTGGAGTGAATAACTAAATTTTACACTATGGGTTATGGCTAGCATTAACCTTGTAATAAGGGCCTCATGTTCAATTATGTTGTTTATTGTAGGGAACTTAAGTTGGAGCACATACTTTAAGTGTATATTGCTGTAAAGATATTAACATATTTTTTCATGGCATCAAAACTTCAAGAAGCTCCATCAACATATAATGTCTAGCACTATGGAGAAAAAGAAGCACTCAGTGGATCATTAGATATGGGAATGGTACATTCAACTTCAAAATCTACAAGTACCTGAAATTTGATGTCAGACATAGGAAACTAGTCAATCTCAAACTCGCCTAGCTCCATATAACACTTGATTAATTTGTAATATGCTCCTAGCTTTGGTAAAATACTTTCCAAAACATAGATATTTATATACCCTAACTATATGGGCCTAAGAATATGGGCATAGTTTTGTTCAGAGTAAACTAACACCAAAGATGTTTAATCAGTGAGTGGATAACGTCCCTTTTTTAGATAAGATTTTATTGACAAAATAAATGAGATGTTATACATAATTTTTTACTTGTACCAAAACCAAAACTAATAGCATGGGTAGAAATAGCCATGTATAACTACAACCTTTCTCCTAGTATTAGTTTTAAAAGTAATGGAGGTGATGCAAAATATTTTTATAGTTGCTTGAAAGCTTCTTGACATTCATTGGTTTATTAGAATCCTTAGCTACAAACACCTCTAAGTATCTTCAAGAATGATAAATGTTTATACCCTGAGTGACTAGGAATGAAGATAGTGCTACAATCCTTTCCTTTAGTCTCTAGACTTCCTTGATTTTCCTCAGGGGCACCATACCCCTTAGTACTTTGATTTTCTCATAATTGGCTTCAATCCCTTGGTGGGTTACCATGTGAAAGTTCGTTAGGGATGTTAGGCCCTATAAAATTGGCCCAAGGCTAAATAAAGAGAGTGGTGAATTGATAAAGAAGAAACTTTAAGCAAAGTACAAACCAAAATCACCACAAATAAAACAAATGCGGAAATTAAATGCGAAAGTAATAAAGGAAAGAATACATCAGATTTATAGTGGTTCGGTCAAATCTTGACCTACATCCACTCCTTAGAGGCACCCTCCAAGTATTGCACTAAAACAAGTGTCTCTCCTTTATCCCCCACAG
>NW_021318823.1:944995-962261 GCF_001605985.2 Dendrobium catenatum | reverse complement strand
GGACCTTTAGACATTTATATTTTGTTGAATTAGACTAACAATCATGCTTTACTTGATCGATATCCAAATTTATATGGCCTAATTTAAATTAAGTTTATAACGTTCTCATTGAATTAATGGAAATGTTACCAAAGTTATTTATTAGTATTGACAGTTTGCTCAATACTACATATCTTTTAATTTTTCTTTTTTTTTTTAAGTTGGGTAAAAAGCTAAAGCAAAATTAAACTGTACTTATTTGCTCAATATAAACTTTCAACATTTAACTTTGATATATCATCAAAAAATTATCTTAATTGGGCACAAATCTCAAGGCAAAAATAAATTGAAAACTTCAAAAATTAAATCAGAAACTACATGAACTCCAATTATAGCAAACTTATAAACAAACTAAACATCTCGAGAATACAAACTGAACGACACCAAATTCAACTCCAACCAAGCCCAAATGGTCCAAACCAAAGACCCGAAGCGCATTCAGAACGTTTGAATCATAATTTGGATTACCAAACAGTTTTCATACATGACATGCTTATAGTCGAATCGTGCGGCTCGACAAGACTAATCAAACGAGCCTAAGATTTTCAAATTTGGATATTATTTAGACATTCAAATACCAAAAAAATAGTTCATGATAGAGGAAATCCAATTCAACCATCCATTCAAACCACCCACAAATTATCCTTGATCTTCCACCTACTTAATGGTCATGCCACTTTAAAAAAACTATAAATAGATCCCTCACTTCTGTCCGTCGTCGGATTTCTACTTGACGTCGGACTTCCGCCCATTGCCGAACTTTTACTCATCGCCAAACTTCTACCCGTCACCTAACATTATTTAGACTTATGCCACTCGTCGAACTTTCGTTCATCGTCGGACTTATATTCAATGTCAGACTTTTGACCGTCATAGGATTTCTACCCAACGTAGTACTTCTGCAAATCGTCGAAAGTTTGCCCGTTGTCGGACATTTGTCTAACTCCTACCTAATGCCAGAATTCCACCCGTCTCCGGACTTCAACCCCGTCGCCAGACTTCTACCTGTTGTTGAACCTTTGTCCAACTTCTACCCGACATTTGACTTCTGCCGGTCACCGGATTTCTACCTGACACCAGACTTCTACCCATTGTCAGACTTCTGCCCATCACCAGACTTTCGCCCATTGTCGGACTTTTGCCTGTCATCAAACTTTTATCAGACTTCTACCTGACGTAGAACTTCTACCTGACATAAGTCTTCCACCTATCGCTGGATTTCTAACAGACGTAAGACTTATGTCTGTTGCCAGACTTCTACACATCGTTGGACTTCTACTCAACACCGAACTTTCACCCCACCACCAACTAACATCAAAATTCTACCCAACCATCAATTGATGTCGAAATTCTTCCCAGCCACCGATTGATGTCGGATTTCTGCCTCACCACCAACCGATGTCGTACTTCCACTTGACCACTGAAGGATGTTGGACTTCCACCCAGCCACAAACTAACACCGGAGTTCAAATCGGCTTCAAGCTATTGTAGGACTTCCACCCAATAAAGGTCTTTTCAACTTTTGTCGCCTGTCGACCATAGTCATTTTGACCTCCTTCAACGACTACAATTCTTTTGACCTTTATCGCCAGACAACATTCTTTCCAGCCTCTGTCATTAGCCTACTATGGTCTTGTCGACTAAACAAACATGTCAATACTGATTCTTCCAATTTCCTCCATGTAATGTACTATGTATGATGTATAATTGCTTTATCAAACTATGTCCTTCCCCCAAAGGAAGGGCCTCGTTTGTAATTGATTAAAAGAACTAGTGGATTCATTTAAACTGGGTAAGACCTATGCCTTTTCCCCATTTTCAGGGGTTTTCCATGTAAAACTCTTGAAGTCTCTTATAAATATTGCACCCTCTCTATATTATCTGATTGTGTGCTTGATCTTCTTACAACACTAAGATGTTAAACTATATATTTCTCTAGAGTCACAAATATTCTTAGACGCAACAATCTTATTTCTAAGTGTTAAGTAGTTTAAAATTAAAATAAACTAACTAAATACACGTGCCCAAATAAATGGTTAGAGGTAAAGTGACTTGTGCAAGATTAAAGATGAGATTTTACTCTAAGGCTCAACACTAAAGAAAAGCTCATGAAATAAACCAACACCTCTTAACACTATGGAGAAATTATTTGGAGTTTCGTTCGGACGTTAAAACACCAATAAAATCGTGACACATATAATTTATAGGCAGATTTTTAATTTATATTTTTTTATTGCTTGTGACCCGATGAATCAGCCTAATAAATTCAATTGGTGCTCATTTTTAAGAAATTGATCTACAAAAATCCCCAAATTTTAGGGTTCCCATTTTTTAGAGTTTTAGCAGGATAAAACTTTTGATATTAAGAAAGAAAAATGAGAAACAAATGAAGAAGATAGAGATTTATTTGAAGAACGTTGCATTCTTTGAGGAGATGATGTGGGATAGATTTCAACTTATTGGTAAATTTAAAACTCTTTCAAAGTTTTATAATGCTTCCAGATGAATGTTATATTGAGCTTAGTTTTTTAAATAGGGAAAGATGTCATAGAAGCAACCACAATAGAATAGTTTTCTCCTTCAAGGCAGATTAAGTTCTCAAACATGCCCGAATGCTTCAAAAAGAAATTTTTTGAGAATATATTTTTCAGTTATTTATATGTCGAATGCTACAAAGAGGCATGCTTCTGTAAATAACCTATGTAAAATTTTATAGAAAATAATAATTTTGGGAAGTTCATTTAATCTTTTTTTTTTACTTGTAAGTCGCTGTGTGTATAAAAGAGAAATTATTTTGGATTTTTTTTTCCTTATACATTGTGTATTGACTATGTATTGCATTTTAAAAGTTAGGATTCAAAGATAATAATGATTTATAAGATATTTTTATTCATTTTGTGATGCTTTTTGAAATTATATGTTGTGTGTATATAAGAGAATTTTTTTTATTATATATTTCCCCAATACACATTATGTATTGACTGTATATTGAGTGTCTATTACATTTTAAAAGTTAAGATTTAAAGATATGAATGATGTATATGGTATTTTTATTTATTGAGTGTGTATTAACATTTTAATGAGTTTATACTGAGTATGTATTGAATGTGCATTGAATATGTACTGACTATGTATTGACTATGTATTTAATATGTACTTACGGGTTATTAAGTGTGTATTAACTCTGCATTGAGTATATATTTAGTGTGTATTGAGTGTATATTAATTATATTTTGACTGTCTATTAAGTGTGTATTGAGTCTGTATTGAATATGTATTAAATGTGTATTGATTGTGTATTGAGTAAGTATTAAATGTGTATATTGAGTGTGTATTAACTTCGTATTGAATGTCTATTAATTGTGTATTGTATTTTTATTAAAATTTTCTGAATGAGACACTTATCATTTATCGGCATAAAATCTATGCCATCTAGTATTATATCCCACAAATCCATGGGATATTTTTAGCAATACAACCTTATGATTTTTGTCTTAATGATTGACAAAAATATGTTATATAAAAATACAACCATTAGAAGCTCAAATTGTTACTTTTATTTAGTCCCTAAACTTCATTAAATACAAATTGATAAAAACAGTAGATCCATAAACAAGATATCATTGTGTTTTTTTAAAAAAATTATATTAAGAAATATATCATAAAAATACAATATTTATTAAAAAAAATTAAGATGGAAATATTAAAAAAATATTTTTCAATATAAAAAAACTCAGAATTATTATCATTTAAAATAATTTATGCCTTGAAGTTTTCCTACTTCCTACAAATAAACTATACAAATTATTCATGCTTGGAAACTTAGAATAAACAATAATTCAAAGTATTTCTGAGTCAACTAGTTTTAATATTGCAATTTATCTAATTTAGGCACCATCCTTTGTGCTTTCTTTCATTACCATCTTTTTAAGGAAATGTTTGTAGAGTCTTTTGTCATGTGTATTGAGTTTGTATTGATTGTATATTAGCTGTGTATTGAGTTTATATTGAGTGTGTATTGAGTATGTATTGATTGTGTTTATTGTGTATTTACTATTTAATGAGTGTGTATTGGGTATGTATTGAGTGTATATTGAGTGTGTATTGATTGTGTATTGAGTGTGCATTAAGTGTATATTTACTTTGTATTAAGTGTTTTGAGTGTGTATTAACTTTATATTAAGTGTGTATTGATCGTGTATTGAGTGTGTATTAATCATGTATTGAGTGTTATTGATCGTGTATTGAGTGCATATTAACCATGTATTGCGATCATTATGAAAGATAAAATACTTTATGAGATCCTTATGTTTATGTTGGTTGTCAAAAAATAGTCCTTATATTGCATATCTTTGACTATTTCAATCATTGACATCCTAAGGAGGGTGTTTGTTAGAAATCGATGAAATGATGGAAGTTAATTCTCCCTCTTTACTAGTGCAAAGAGTCTCTCAACTCAACCTTACCTCTCAAAATGATAATCTTACAACTAGGATCACTGGTGATAAGTTTGCTATTATTAATGGTTGATGCTAGGTCTTTCAGTTGACCTTTATTTCCTTGATCAATTGTTATGTTCGATAAGAAGTCATGGAAAGATACATAAGAGATTAACGTCATATAATTGAGACAAAGTTGGTTAGCTTAATTAGTAATCCTATCATGTGGTTCTATTAATTAATATTTATAAGGCTTTGCCAGTTTGAGTGGTTCAACATGTGTGTAAGTGTGTGTGATTTTTGTAGGCTTGAGGATTTTATTGTGGTTGATCTATGATGTTGGCTTTTCCTTATCGACCAAATTAATTGAACTCAACCAAAATGATATTGGTTATAAAATTGCAATAACTTCTTTGCTATGATTTTATGATTGTTGTAATTGATTTCCAACATGCTTAATCATAATAGGTTGTTTCTAGACCAAATTGATTTTTTTTGTGTTCTCAATCAAGTCAACTTCATCGTGATTTTAATTAAACAGCCATATCATTCAATTAAAATGTAAACTACGCATAATATTTTGGCACTAATATTAGTTGACCCGACCCGGAAAATCCGAGTTGGACCCGAGGGTTCAGGTTCGCAGATTCGACCCGTTTGAAAAATGGGTCTGGTTCGGGTTGACCCGGCTGGTTTCCGGGTCAACCCGAAAACCCGTTTAAATTAAAATTTTTTTATTCCCCCTCGCTGCCGAACCTGAACCCGTGCTCGTTGCCGCGCTCGTGCCGCGCTGTCGCCGACTCGTCGCGCTCGTGCCACGCTGTCGCCGCGCTCATGCCGCGCTGTCTCCGCGCTCATGCCGCACTCGAGCCTCGATGCCGCTCTCGCGCTCGCCGGGCTATCGCCGTGCTCCGACTGCTCCGTATCTGCCTGCGGGTCGGGTCGTGTCAACTCGGCAACCCGATCGGGTAAACTCGGGTTCGACCCGTTTGCCAACTCGGCAACCCGACCGGGTAAACTCGGGTTCGACCCGTTTGCAAAAATGGGCCGGGTTCGGGTTGACCCGTTTAGATCTGGGTAAACTCGGGTTCGACCCAAACCCGACCTGTCGACCCGAATTGACACCCCTAGTCAAATGTAACTTCAATCTTGTGGAAGAAAAATGATATTATAAAAGCTCCTTTTAACTCGCTCATTTTAAAATAAGATTATAATGTATAGTGGCAAATATATATTCTTCATCATTCTTTTTATATTAAATCTAATTATATTTTTAAGTGATGAATGTCAAAGATCTCATTATTTGAATAGGATAAAAATTTAAAAAAAAAAAAACCAATTTTTTTTTTTCTAAAACACTATGAAAACCTATTATTGAATGTAGAAATCATTATCAATAACTAACTTTGATTTCATCAAAAGCTAATTAATTGAAAATTAATAATTTTAAATATTTAATTTTGAAAAGATAGAAAAATTAGAAGATAAGAAAATTTATAATTTATAACATAATTTTCAAATTCTAAAAGAGTTAAATTAATATTTTATTATCAATGCAATCAAATATTTATTTCTCAATATAAGTGATTAAAATATTATTTGCTTTTATTCTCTCTCTCTCTCTCTCTCTCTCTCTCTCTCTCTCTTCTCCATTTTCCTCTTATTTTAGAGGCTTTTCATTATGTTTTATAGGTGGCATCCCCTATCTAAATTTAGTGCCCCTATTTATTGTAGAAGCTCAAATGGATGGCTACCACTCCAACAAAATTTCTCAGGCTAAAGGAGATCGTCCTGTTATCCAACATGAAGGTCTAAAGAAATATCACAAAGTAACCAAGGCTAAGGATGTGGCCTCCAACATAACTGGTGACTCGTTAATCTTTTTTAGGAAGAAGTTTAATATCCCCAATGATCTTGTGATGAAGGTGCATGAAAAATTCAAATCATCCTTATTCTCTTTCTCCAAGATTTTTGATTATATATAAGTTAAGTTTGTGAGGGGGGGAAATTTTTTAACCCACCCAGAGTTGATTGATTTTTTAGTGACATGTGGAATAAGTTTGTCTCAATTCACTTGTAGAGCCATGTCAATTATAATGAGATTGATTATATTTTTAGAGATTATGGTGCGATGTTGTCCTAGAGTGCCTTTCTCGGATAAGTCGACTTATTTTTTATACATAGATTCATATAACTTTCATATCTAAATGGCTATATATTCACACTTTAGACCCATCAAAGAGCTGGCCTAGTTGATTGTTTTTTTATGCAAAATGATTTGAATCTATTGGAAAAATAGGAAGAGTTGAAGGATTTATTCATTTACCTTCATGTTTAAGCATAATATATACTAATGTTGCTTAACCAGCCTGATATAGTCATCCTTCACAATAAGGTATGTTAATTAAACAAATATACAAATGAGAAATATTTGTTCAAGGTAGGACTATCTACACATGCAAGGAGGTCTCATGGACATATGTTAAAAAAATTAGCCAAAGTCCCCAAGGCAGTTGTCCATACTTTAAAGGTTCCCACTAAATGATTAGAGAATAGTGGTCTATAAGCGTCATCCAAAAGAAAAAAGGTGGAGGAGATTTTGATAGTTACTGTCAAAGTCAGAATTCTTCTCCATTCAATTTATGCATTTTAGAAGATGTTTTGAAACATCAATGTGTTAGACTTCGACGAGCAAACAAACTAGTGAGTTCCCATTTCTTTTTTGTTTTTCTTCTTATATTTTTATATAAGGATATGTCTCTTACAAACTCTTTTTATTATTCAGTTACTACAACATATGGATCTTAAAATTAAATTAACTAAATCCTTGAATAACTAGAACAGTGAGTTTGTGAAGGTCAAGTATCTTAAAAGAGAGTATAAGAGGAATTTTGATGGAAAGATCAAGGAGATGAAGACAGTGAACAAGCATTTAGTAGAGTATAAAGTATAATTGGTTACTATAACAACTTCAACCTCCTTACAGAATCAACAGATGGATCGCATCTATGTTGAGTTGGTCGATGCACAGGCAACAATCAATTAGTACATGAAAGATAGCATATCCTTGATGAGAAGATAATAACCCTTTAAGATGAGAATAAGAGACTTCTAAGTCTATTATCTAAGAAAGAGGCTAAGTCTAAATCAAACTGTTACCTCCTAGATTCATAGAAGAATTTAAGAAGTCTATTTCCTTCAAGATGATAATTCAAGATCATTATCAGGAAGCTTGTGATAACATATATGATGTGGAGATAAGGGTCTTGAAGTTGGAGTGTATGAAGGAAGACTTTATCCATAGTTTTTTTGAAAGGTTTCTATCTAGTATAGTGTAAGACTAGTGCTGAAATTGAGGGGTTGATACCTAGCTAGACTTCTGATGATTCTTCTTTAGATTTTGATGGTAATGAGAGTGAGTGTGAGTTGCTGATCTTTACCCTTGAGGATTATTATGTTGATAATCTATAGTATTTCTTTGTTGTTGGTTGTATCACTTTATATATTTTAGTGATTATTATATGTAGCAGGAGTTGGTGTTATCATATGATATATATGATATGTTTAGTGATATATCAAAGAATTTTTTATATTTTTTATTTGTTTTATTTATATATGCAACTTATTTAATTTCATTTCAATCAAGACGATGAGAAATATTTTATTAGACTCATTTAGCTCGAGCAAATGTGAGAGACATCCTCTTAGGATATTTGACCTACCTAATATTGTTAGTCAAAGTATTGTTTGATAAAATTAAATTATATGGAAGAGGTCATATCATATTCCATTAGTATTGATCATTCAATGATTGACATACAATGAAGATTTTATATTTATCGAATCATGGACAAATAGGTTAGATTTGATGTTAGCTTTTGATTTTCTTTTTTTTTTTTAAAGATGGAGATAATATTAGAATGGAGTGAACAACACATTACTGTATTATGTAAAATAATATAATAATTCTCTAGCATGACTTAGAGATATCAGAGTTACACCATACTCAACACAAAATAGATATATACGGGGAATACATAATAACTTGGGAGAAAATACATTGCACAAGAGAAGAAGTACTATTAGCACCTAAAAAATTGTGAAGGTTTCCAATATTCCAAATTTAAGAGAGCATCTTTTCATTGACATCCTTTAGTTTAAAGGTGTCAGGCTTGAACATAATTGCCACCAAATAAGGACCCTCCTAGATGGGAGAGAGTATATTGTGCTGGGGGCCATTTCTAGTTTCCTCGATGTTGAACAGAACCTGGTCCCCAATTGAGATACATCATAATTTCACCCTCCAATTGTAATGATGGGAAACTCTTTGGTGGTATGAATGGACTCTAAGAAGGGCTACATCTCTTGCTTATGGGAAGAGATAAAAGTGGTTTATGAGTTTCTTCTCATTGTTATTAAAGTCCAAAGTTGTTTCTTTATGGCTCGGGACTTCAATATCAACTTATATGTCTGCTTCTATACCAAAGCAAAGGTTATACTGGGTTTCCCCTATAGGAGTTCTGGAGGTGGTTCGATTTGTGACCTTTAGTTTTCCATTTGCCTGAAGATGGGACACATTTATGTGCATCAATTGAATATAAAAATCTTTATAAAAAGTTGTAAATATTTTACAAATTAAGTTAGTCTCACTGTTAGTGATGACCCTTAAAAGAATATCAAAATGATAGATTATATTATTTCATAAGAATTATTTGACATTATATTTAGTAATCTTTTCCAAAGGTTCTACCTCCACTCATTTGGTGAAATCAACTACATCCAAGATGATGAATTTTCGTTGTCTGATGGCTTTAAGGAAGGGTTCTATGATATCAATCCCCCATTAGATGAAAAGCTAGGGGGTCTGAAGTGATGCAAACTAGAGTAGGTATATGGGTAAGATTGGAATCCAATTTGTAGTTTTCATACTTTTGATTGAATTCATTTGCATCATGTTTCATTATAGGCCAATAAAATCCCTACCTCATGATCTTGTAGGCTAATTCTCTTCCTCCCATATGTTTTCTACATACTCCTGAATGTTTAAAGTTTGTAATTAGTTTCTGAAGGTAGGATACATTTAAGGTATAATCCAGTGAATGCTAATTTTACAACTCGCCACCAATAATAATAAAATTCATCATTTGTCTTTGAATTTGTGTGCTTGCTACGGGATCTTCAAGCAGCACACCATCTTATAAGAAGGACAAGATAAGATCGATCCAAGAAGTCTCTCTTGGTTCATTAATCAATTATATGACCCACAAGCCTTGGATACTCAGAAAGTGGATCTATTTGATATACTTTCTCTTATAGACACCCCAAGTTATTGATGTAGCAAGTTTGAAAAGACCATCAGCTTATACATTTAGCTCTAAAAGAACTTGGATGATCTTATGCTCTTTTATACAAGCTAAAAGAAACTTTATAATGTTATTGTACTAGGCTAGTTGTGGCTTATGGATGTCAAATTATCCCTCCACTTGGGAGATGACCAATTATGAATTGGAGTGAATAAATAAATTTTACACTATGATTTATGGATAGCATTAACCTTGTAATAAGGGCCTCATGTTCAACTATGTTGTTTATTGTAGGGAACTTAAGTCAGAGCACATACTTAAGGGTAAATTGTTGTAAAGATATTAACATAATTTTTTTCATGGCGTAAAAACTTCCAGAAGCTCCATCAACATATAATGTCTAGCACTATGAAGAAAAAGAAGCACTCTGTGGATTATTAGATATGGGAATGGTACATTCAACTTCAAAATCTATAAGTGCATGAAATGTGTTGTCAAGCCTAGGAAACTAGTTGATGTCAAACTCAACTAGCTCCATATAACACTTGCTTAATTTGTAATATGCTTCTATCTTTGGTAAAATACTTGCCAAACATAGATATTTATATACCCTAACTATATGGGCCTAAGAGTATGGGCATAGTTTTTTTGTAGAGTAAACTATCACCAAAGATGTTTAATCAGTTAGTGGATAACATCCCTTTTTCAGATAGATTTTACTGACATAATAAATGAGATGTTATACATAATTTTTTACTTGTACCAAGACCAAACTAATAGCATGGGTAGAAATAGCCATGTATAACTACAACCTTTCTCCTTGCATTAGTTTTGAAAGTAATGGCGGTGATGCAAAATATTTTTATAGTTGCTTGAAATCTTCTTGACATTCATTGGTCTATTAGAATCCTTAGCTACAAACACCTCTAAGTATCTTCAAGAATGACAAATGTTTATACCCTAAGTGGCTAGGATTGAAGACAGTGCTGCAATCCTTTCCTTCAGTCTCTAGACTTTCTTGATTTTCCTCAGGGGTACGATACCCCTTAGTACTTTGATTTTCTCATAATTGGCTTCAATCCCTTGGTGGGTTACCATGAACCCTAAGAAATTTCCAGAGCAACTCAAAAAGCACACTTGGCATGGTTGAGTTATATGTTATAGCCTCGTAGCAAGTTGAAGCACTATTCAAAGTCAGATATGTATTGAGGATATTCCAGGCTTTTCAAGAACATATTGTCGATATATATTTCCATAGTGTGGCCAATAAGGTCTTCAAAAATCTTATTCATTAGGCATTGTTATGTTGCTCCAGTATTTTTGAACTCAAATGGCATGACTAGATAATAATATAACCCTTTATTTGTTTAAAAATTCATTGCCTCGTCATCTAATGGATCCATCTTTATTTAATTGTAATTTGAGTAGCTATCTAAGAAGCTCAGCATTTGATGTCCGGAGGTTGTATCAACCAACTGATCAATACGAGGAAGAAAAAAATTATCATTTGAGCAAAATTTATTGAGATCTATAAGTCTAAGCACATTCACCAATATCCATTAGCCTTCCACATAATGATGATATTTGCTAACTAGGTGGGATAGTGCACATCCTATATGAATCCATCTTTCAAGAGTTTATCAACCTCATGCATGATTGCTTGCTGGCAATCTGGAAGAAAATTATTTTTCTTTAAGAATATTGGCTTGCTTGTCAGGTTTACTTTGAGGGAGTACACAATCACTTTAGTGTCGATTCCGAGCATATTGTTTGGACTCCATGAAAAAACATCTTTATTCCTTAGTAGGAAATTTAGGTATCTTTTCTTCTCTTCACCTAAGGGAAGAGACCCAATCTGCATAATCCTGAAAGGGTATTCTTCTGATATGTATACAAAAGCGAGGTCTTCCCCATGAGAAGTACTCTACAGGATATCACTTCAAAGATCAAAGTCTTCGATGCTTATGATAACTGATGGTTGTGGTTGAGCTTGTCTAAGATAGCAATATTTTATTACTTTTTGATCTGAACGTACCATACTGATCCTAATAAGGGTGAAAAATTTTCATGTAGGTTGTGGAATAGAGGTGACTTAATATTAGGATGAGCCTCATCTCAAGCATGTGGATTTTGAATAAACTATCAAAGGTAGCCTTGTTAGATAAGTCTCTTAATTTCATCCTTGAGCTGCTTATATGCTACAATGGTGTGCTCATAACTACTACGGAAATAATAGTTTTGATCCTGATTTCTTGTATTAGACTTTAAAGGATTAGGACACTTGACATTTTTTTCATCTCGAAGGTTATTAGTGCATTTGCTTAAGATGAGTTGAGTGGTGTATACTCCTCTTATTAAGACTCATGTTATTGTAATGGGAGTCTAGGTGGCAAGTTACTTTTCCTTTATTTCTTTGGTTGCGAGAATGAGTTAACCATTATAAGAGCATTTTTGTATATGCCAAAAGTTTGCTCAAATTATTTTCTATGAGAATTGATGGATTTCCTCTGTTAATATTTGTACCTTCACATGATGAATTAGATCATCATATAATTGAACTATTCCTTGCATAAGTGCTAAGTAAAAGGGACATGGATGGATGCCTCCAAGGAAAACTCCTCTCGACAACTCTAGATCTGCTCCTAGAATTTTCCAAACCTTAATGGAGAATCATTGAAAATATGCTTAAGTGATTCTCCTTAATTCTGACAAATCCAGAGAGGTGAGAAGAATCCTTAATAATTATTTGATTATCGACAAATTATACAACAAATACTTTGGCTAATTTAGTGAATGTAGGGATAAATACGGTGGGAAGTGTATAGAACAACATTCAAGCCTTCCCTTTGAGGGTAACAGGAAAAACTTGGCAGAGGAGTACATCCAAGGCTTGTTGGATATATACTTGAGGGTTCTATAGTGATCTATATGCTCGTAGGGGTCGGGTATCCCATGCTATGAATCTATGCTTGGTAATTTGAAGCCAGTTGGAATGGGATGTTAAAGCATGGCTTCAATAAAGGGAAATGAATTCTTAAAGTCCCACTGATGAAGAGATGGTCTTCCATCTCTCATAGGGAACTCTTCTAGAACTAATCAACATAGTTCATGGGCTATCTATGGGAGTTCAACTAAATGAGGTTTATTTAATTCTTCGACGATAATTAGAGCAATGCGAGGTTGCTAACCTATGTATGAAGGTGGGAAGAGCTTGTTGTATCAATAAGTTTGTTATTTTGATATTATGGGGGATGACTCCTTGACTGAGGGAGAGGGGGAGCTGCTTAAAATTTCTCGGGTTGAACATCTCAAGTTAGTAGGGGATTCTAAGGGAGACGAATTTTCCTCTATTATTCTAACACTGGTTGCCAAGTCTCTCTTAGAAGTTGAAGGATCAAATTTTAAGATTCTTCTAATTTTCTTATACGATCTTTTAAAGAAGGTCCTGAACTTCCTTCTTCAGTAAGGTTTCACCCACAAGGATAAAAAAAGGCAGATGCTTAGAATCCCTGATTCATAGACTTATTCCTAAATTGATGTGTATTAGAGCAGGAGGATCCCAAGTTTTGATTTCCTTTCTTGTTGGCCGTTAAAGCAGTGCTTAGGTTAGTGAGATTGAGTTTCTCATAGATAGTGCTAAACTATTATAGGCTAGAATATTCAGGGTGGTAAAGTACAAAAAACTTCAAGTCTTAATATTGCACAAGTATCTAGCACACAAATCGAAAAAAAAAACACCATAATTTTTTATGTGGAAAATCCTGAAGGGAAAAACTATGGGGCCAGGCCTAGTTGAAATGATTTCACAAATGTTTGAATAGATTACAATTGACTGATTCATCTTTTAAAGTATGGACAATAATATTACTATAGTCAACCGTCTGGTTGAAACCTAGTGACAAATGAAAATTGAATGGAATCTAGTGGTGAATCGTGGTAGGGCGAAAATTCGGCGTCGATTATTTGCTGGGTAGAGGTCCGGTGTTAGTCAATGGCGGGCAAAATTTTGATCTCAGTTAGTGGCCCAGAAAAAGTCCGACGATAGTCTGACAATCGCTGGTTGTCAAGCGGTGGTCAAAGAGGAGTGAGGGGGAAAGAGAATTCTTGTTTTTCCTCTCTTCCTTCTCTTCCTTACTTCAGTTCCCCATCAATAAAAAATGAGGGGTGTATTTATAATTTTTTGTGAGTGACATGATTAGTAAATAGGAGGGAGATCAAGGGTATATTGGGAATGGTTTGAATGGATGATCGATATTGATCCCCTTGATCGTAAATGGTTTACTATGCATTTGAATGTCTTAATGATATCAAAATACAACGATATTTAGCTCGTTGGATTCGTCTCGTTGATTCGGTCAATAGGCTATAAGCATGTAACACTTGGAAATAGTTTGGTAATCAAAATTATAGTTTGAACCTTCCAAATGAGCTTTCAGTCTTCGATTTGGACCCCTTTGGGCTCGGATTGAGTCAAATTAGGCGTCGTTGGTTGTCTTTTCGAGACGTTCAATTCAACTATAAGTTTGTTGAAATTACAGTTTGGACGGTTCCAAATTTAATTTCAGAATTTCCAACTTTATTTTGCCTCAAAATTTGTACCCAATCAAGATATTTTGTGATGATGTACTAAGAATTATAAGAAGATTAATAAAAGAATAAAAAACTATTAATTATGATCCTAGTTTAATACATAAGCAATAATACTAATATATTAAGTCCCCACTGCACCATTCGGTCCATGACTTCACTAATAATGTGTTCCACATTCACAAAAAAAATGTTTTTTCGGGTGTGCTGTCTGCTAGGGTTTTTCCTTCGTGAACCCTAGCCGCCGTTTGCTTTCTCGCTGGTGTGTCTACATTTCCATGGCAAATAAGCAGTTGGATCCAGGTTTTATTGAAGGTAAGAACTCTAAATCCTCAAAGATGTTCTATCTGGTTCGGTTACTTCGGTTGTTTTACCGGAATGTCGCGTGTCTACCATTCGTGGTATGCCGGCGTTATGGTTTTCGGAGGATGAGTTTTTCCATCTTGCTAAACCTTTCGAATTTGCTTTAGTTGGTAAGTTTCCTCTGAAACGTCCGGTGTTGGATTCCATTCGGAATTTTTTTTTCAATCTTAAACTCTCCGGTGATTTTTCAGTCACCTTGTTAGATCAAATGAATGTGTTGATTAAGCTTGGTAATGATTTAGATTATGGAAGGATTTTTGCTCACCATTCCTATTTTGTCGCTGGCTGTTTCATGAAAATTATCAAATGGTCGCCTCTCCTTAACCTGTCGGAGGAGTCACCGATCGTCCCTATGTGGGTTTCTTTTTCGGGTTTACGTCCTCACCTGTTTTGTCCAAAAATTTTATTTGGTTTGGGATCGATTTTTGGGCGGCTGATTCAAACTGACAACGTGATGGCTGTGGGATCCCGCCCCTCAGTCGCTCGTCTTCTGGTTGAAATCGATATCTCTAAATCTCACCCGGATTCGGTGTGGTTAGGTCCGGAGAAGTGAGGGTATGTTCAAAAGGTGGTGTTTGAAGATGTTCCAAGCTTTTGTCAGCATTGTAAGGTTGTTGGTCACAAAAAATCGGAATGCTCTAAATTATTTCCTCAGTTAAGACCACTTGTGAATTCGGTTCTCCCACCGGTGGATGCCGGGTTAAATCAAATTGTTAATCCTCCTGAATCTGTTTTCTCTCCAACCCCGAATCTTCTCTCTAATCCTCTTGATGTTGCAAATACGGGTATTGGGGAGGTTTGTATAAACCTTGGTGTTGGTTATGCTGTGGAGGTTGCGCCTCTACCTGTTATTGTTCCGTCCACTGTTGCCGTCATTTCCCCTGTTTTGTTGGATGTGCCTATCGGGTTGGGGGTTGATGCCTTTCTTGATAATGGTGGTGGTGTTGTTTCGATCCCTGGGTGTGCTCCGGTTGGGCCTGTTGTATCGTCTGGTGATTCAGTTTTACATGTTGTTGATGATGATAATATTGCTGTGAATGTGCCAGTGGAGATTTTAAGTGAAGCTTCAATGAGCTCTAATCAATTTGTCAATGTTCCGGTTAATGTGGTGGAAACGATCAATCTGGTGAATTCTTTGAATTATGGTTTTGATAGGTCAGATCAAATGGATTGGTTGTATGGATCTTCTGATGGTGATTTTGAATCTGAGCAGTCGGATTTTGGTTTCATGTCATCGGATTTTTGCAGAGGCTCTAACCCGGGGAAAGATATTTCTTTGGTTCGTGTTAATGTTGGTCGTTCGAAGGTTTCTCATGGAGGGGCCGTGGGAGGGGCCGTCGAAGACGTTGATGACTTGTTGTTTTGTGTTACAATTGCTGTATTTTTTCGGATAATGCCTTACTATGTCCTCGCCGTTCTTTTTTTGATTTGTTCTGGGGCTATGATGTGGCCGGAGTTCGTGCCCTCATCTTTTTGCTGGTGGCAACCTTTGGTGCTTTTCGTAGTTGGTCGAATACTGGATGCTTTTATCACCTTACTGGACGGCCCGTGCAAGCTGTTGGGGCACTGGAAGTCTCGGCCAAATACTGAGCCCAACTATCAATATATTTTGTCTTTTTATTTTCTAGTTTACCATCTTTTGTAGTAACCTTTCCTTTTATTAATAAATTTGTTTTTGTTAAAAAAAATAAAAAATGTGTTCCACATTGCCCCCTACACCATTCGGTCTTTGTTTTAGTTGCATGTACACATCCTTAGATCGTGACTTGTTGCCTGTTAGGTGGTGATGGTGTTTAACTTAATTATATTTTAAATCAATATGAAATATATTTAAAAGTAATAATTAATTCATTAATATTTATTTTTAAATTATATTTTACCATGCTTTCTTGGGCATGACCTTTTGGGAACTGAGAAATTCTAATACGTGGGTTCATATATTTATATATATAAATAAAATATGATACATTATATGCTATTTAAAATTTAGCCAATTAAATTTGTGATCTATTTAAGAATTAAATTATTTTTTTGGCTTATATGACATCTCAATTAAATTTGTATGGAATTAACTAATTGTGTAGAGGTCAAATATTTATTTTATTTTAATGTTGGATTGAAATAAAATAAATACATTTAAAGTATAAAAGAGTCTTGTTCCTCAATTTAAAAGGTTAAGTTCTCATTTCTCATCTTGAGTAAAAAGAAGTGGTCTCTTGCTCTCTTGGAGAATAGCGCTTCAAACGTGGAAGATTGAAAACCTCTATTATGAATTTCAATGGATTCATATATGCTTCCAATAATTCTTCTCAATGATTTGACATATCTTTCAGAGAATCAAATTATTGTTTTTGTCTCCATTAAATCCTACATGACCGACTTAGTCCTCCCATGTTTGAAGCTGTAGTAGGCTTCCGCTAACATTCTCATACATATATTTATTAAAAAAATATTAAAATATTTTGATATGCTTTATACTAAAATATAATATAATTTTAATCTTATATATCATATATTATCTCCTAATGTATTTTC
>NW_021318823.1:877417-944579 GCF_001605985.2 Dendrobium catenatum | reverse complement strand
AGCTCGAGTTCGAGCTCGTTTAGTAAACGAGCTCGAGCCGGCTTGGCTCGTGAGCTCGCGAGCCGGCTCGATTAAATATTAATATTTTTTTAAAAATAATTTTATTTTATTTATTAAATTTAAATATTAAAAAATTATAATAATAATCACCTAAATTTTATTTAAAAGTGTAATATTTCATATTTTTATAAAACTTTTGTTTAAGTTTTAAAAATTGCTCTTAAAGTTTAAAAATCTCGCTTAAAGTTTAAAAATCCCGCCTAATTTTAAAATTTTTGAAAAATCCCGCCTAAATTTAAAAATTCCCGCACATGGCTGGCGAGCCGGCTCGAGCTCGATAACAGTGACACGAGCTCGAGTTCGAGCTCGACTGTCGAGCTCGACTCGAGCTCGAGCTCGACTCGAGCTCGAGCTCGAGTTCGAGCTCGCTATCTATCTAACGAGCCGAGCTCGATAAGGGCCAAAACTCGACTCGACTCGACTCGTTTACACCCCTAATATTAACTGTGCATTGAGTATATATTCTATGTTGAATGTGTATTGATAGTGTATTAAGTGTGTATTGAGTATGTTTTGAATGTTTATTTAAGTGTGTATTGGCTATGTATTGAGTTTGTATTGAATGTGTATTGATTGTGTGTTTAATGTGTATTGAGTTTGTATTGACGGTGTATTAAGTTTGTATTAAAATTATTTGAATGTGACACTTATCATTTGTCAGCATAAAATCTATGTCATCTTATATTAGATCCCACAAATCAGTGGGGTATTATCAGCAATACAACCATATGATTTTTTTCTTAATTATTGAGAAAAATATGTTATATAAATATACTACCATTAGAAGCTCAAATTTGATACTTTTTTATACATCCTAAAAAATTAATTCTGATCGGGCACGAATCTCGAGGCAAAATCAAGTTGGAAACCTCCAAAATTAAATTGGGACCATCTGAACTACGATTTTAGCAAACTTATAGTCGAACTGAACGTCTCAAAAGTACAAACCTAACAACACCAAATTCGACTCAATCTGAGCCTAAATTGGTCTAAATCGATGATCCGAAGCACTGTTGTAAGGTTCAAATCACAATTTGGATTACCAAACGGTTTTCAAATGTAAAATGCTTATAGTTGAATCGAGCGGCTCAATGGGACAAATCCAACGAGACCAAGATCACATTATTTCGACATCATTAAGACATTCAAATATGTAACGAACGGTCCATGATCAAGGGATTCAACATCGTCCGTCCATCAAAATCATTTCCCATTTGCCCTTGATCCTCCTATTTATGGACCATGCCAGTCTATGAAATCTATAAATATGCCCCTCCTCTCTCTTTAAAAGGGAACGAAAGACAAATGATTCAAGAGAGAGATTTGAGATTGCTCTTGCCTCCTTTCCTCCTCGACCACTACCCGAGTTCTGCTGGTCCACCACCTGAGGACCTTGTTGAAACTTGTTCAATATGAATTAGTTTGTTAGACCTAAGCTTATATCCCAGCGGCTAACCAAGAGGGGGGGGGGGCGAAGGGCGCGAATTGGTAATTAAAATTCCCTCTTTAATTTTTAAACTGTTGAAAACTTTAATGATTTTTTGTAAAAAGAAATTTCAACCACAAATCAACAGAAAAAATAAAGTAATAAAGAAAATCAGCGGAAAAATTAAATGACACAAGATTTATAGTGGTTCGGTCAAACACGACCTACATCTACTCCCTGGAGCCACCTTCCGAGTATTGCACTAATACCAATAGTGTCTCTCCTTTTGCCTCCACAACAATGCGGAGAAGCCTTCACAAAACTCTCTTCCACCACTACCCGGTGCGGTAGAGAACCGTCATCCTTTTACACCCTCCAAGTGTAGGCAAAGTACCTCCCACTATTTACACTCTCCAAGTGTAGGCAGAGAGTCTTCCATCCTTTCACACTCTCCAAGTGTAGACAGAGAACCTTCCCACTATTCACACTGTCCAAGTGTAGGCAGAGAACCTTTCATCTTTTCACACTCTCCAAGTGTCGGTAGAGAACCTTCCCGCTGTTCACACTCTCCAAGTGTAGGCAGAGAACCTTTCATCTTTTCATACACTCCAAATGTCGGCAGAGAGCCGGATCTCCTTGACAGATCTTCTAAAACAAAATCTAGAAGGACAAGAGAAAAGAGTGAAATAACCACAATTCACAAAGTTGAGATCCTTAATTTTGAGTACCAAGTGAATCCTTTACGCTCTAATGGTAAGAACTCTCCTTCAAACACTCTCTCTCACTCTCTCCTTCACACTGCTTTCATTAAGCATGAAGACTAAAGACCAAAAAGATTACTAGACAATTTACAATAGAACTTTTATATGAAATACACAAAAAAATCGACCAAAAACTGCAATATTTAAATTTTATAAGCACTTGATCGTCCCGTACGATCAATATTTCATAAGTACGAACAGTGCAAAAACTGTTCAGTACAAACTCTTTGTACATGGGTACGAAATAACTTCATACCCGATCATCGTCCTGTACGAATAGTATTCATCCGATATGAACAGTTATTTTCAACCTCCTTGAAAGATAACTGCAGGATGACTCTTAGGGTTTATAAATAGAGCACATTATCCTGGGATGAATGTGCAAGTTCGTCTGGATGATCAGAACAAAGAATGCGTCCATAGAACCTCATCCTGAGATGAATATGGTACTTTGTCTGGACCAACAGTTGAAGTCATGAGTCCAAAGAACATCATCCTGGGAGGAACATGGAATTTTGTCTCGACAAACAGTTTAAGTCATGAATCAAGATAACATCGTCCATGGACGAACATGGAATTTCGTCTGGATAAACAGTTTAAGTCATGAATCCAGAGAACATCATCCTAGGACAAACATGGAATTTCGTCTGGACGAACAGTTTAAGTCATGAATCCAGAGAACATCGTCCTAAGATGAACATGGAATTTCGTTTGGATGAAAAAGACTTAGAAAAATTTCTTCGTTTTTCTGTTCGTTCCATTGCTCTCTAAGAGGTATAACTGACCTGATCGTTACGTATGAACATGGTTCATCCCGTACGATCAGTATAAGAAATTTTGAGTTTTAAAGATCTCCTGAAATGTGTGTGTGCAAGGTTGCTTAAATACAATCACACTCACTCAGACTTAATAAAGTGAAAAATACAAACTTTAATTTACAAACTATCTTATGCTGAATTTGATTTGAAGTTTTCATTAGTCTTGAGTACGATTATCCTGAAATATTAGTCCATAGAAGAGCAAAAATAATTCTTCCAAAAAGTGTTAGGAAAAAATGATAATTAAAATAATAATATTTGGAATCATCAAAATTATACAAGTTGCAAGAATGTAAAATATGCAAATAACAACTTTCTTAACAAATTCTCACTTTTTTATGATGAAAAAATAATTATTATTTCTATAATTTTCAAATTCTTAATATTCTCCTAAACTCCCCCTGAATTGATAAGCATGTGAGAGTAAGGGAATTTGAACTTAAAAAAGATTTTATTTTTAAAATTTTTAACACACATAGAATATAACATATGATTACTAGAACATAAAGCACGACAACGATAAAACAGTGATAAAATAAATGAAATGGAGATAGTTAAGAAACAATATTTCTCTCCCTTTTTTACAACAACGAAAAGAGAAGAAGAAAGAAGAACAAAAAATAGAAATGTAAGAAGTCATGATAATCCTTTGATAATTGATCCTTGAAAGAGATTGAGATAAATTTACAAAGACAATTAAAGGTCATTAGATAAATAGAAGGATTCATATGATTTAAGAAGAGATATAACATAGACAAAGAAAAAAATAT
The DNA here is from genome assembly GCF_001605985.2 of Dendrobium catenatum. Classification (NCBI taxonomy): domain Eukaryota; kingdom Viridiplantae; phylum Streptophyta; class Magnoliopsida; order Asparagales; family Orchidaceae; genus Dendrobium; species Dendrobium catenatum. Next base: position 940,744 of record NW_021318823.1, on the reverse strand, counting down.
TAAAAACATTAATCAATTTAGACAATGAAATAAACAAAATTATTGCAAAGTAGATGAATGTAAAATTTCTATATTTCAAATTTAGATATTAAATAAAATTATACAGAAGATCAATTTGAATTGAAAGATTAAAAGATTGAGGAAAGAATCAACTACCACAAGTGGCGCTTTATGTATCTTTTCAATATTTTTGTGTCACATTTTTGTGCATCTTTTTACTTTGTGTGCTTATTTTGTGCCTCTTTTTCAAATTGCAAACTATTGCGCATTCTTTTTTTTTTTTATTTTTTTACATTTGTATATTTTCAAGAGTAATCTTAATCTTTCCAAAATCAATAATCTAAAATCTCAAATGTTTCTAAGTATAGTAAAATTTATATTAATAAGAGAAATACAAAAATAAGAAAATATCATAATTGTAATAATAATATAAAAATTATATTAGTCTAACAAGAGACATGAGATTGATATTCTTGAATAGATCAAGTTATAATCATAACTTAAAATATGAAAAATTAGATTTTTTAATGAATTTAATTTTGAGTTGCATTTTAAGATATAGCTCTTGTGAGATCAAATATTTTGAGAAAGATCATATAGGCCAAAACACATTTCTGAAATGAAATCAAAGATAATAAAAAAAGACAAGATAACTTTTATTATCATTGATAGAAATGATATATTTGAGCAAAAATGATATCAATAAAAACATAAAACCAACTAACACATAAAAACATAACTGACATCACATCACATCACATCACTTTTTGAAAAACATAAAGAACTATAGTGATTACTCTGAGGGGCCCTGATCTGGAGGGGGTGGCATGTTGTAGAAGTTAAAATAGCTACTCATCATAGCCATATTTGAGTTTATGCAATCCATTTGCTCTCTTATCCAACTCATATCCTGCTGATGCTGCACATCCTGATGTTGTAGATGAGTTTCAATTTGATCAAAGCATTGTTCAAAGTGAGTCTCAAGATATTCAAACCTGTGAACACAATCTTGAACATTTGGTTCATCAGCAGGTGCAGGTGGAGGTGCTCCCATTTCCTCCTATGAGACACTAATAATATGTTGTTCGAGATGTTCATCTTTATTAAAGATTGCTCGAAATGATCCATCATATAGTAGAGAGGCACCTCTAGATTTTGAACTGGATGGACTAGATCATACTTTTTCACCAAAATATAGGTCACAAGATCTCCTAAGGCTATATTTTTCTTTCTTTTGTGGGTGACATGGCCAATCTCAGAAGTCCATAAATGTAGTCAATGATCAGTTGGGCTTCATCTATAAGTTGATTAGTCATAATCAGATAGGTCACTGTAGAAAAAAGAGGTGTGATATTGACTCGATGACCAGCTTTAGGAATAATGGATGTGAAAAGAACATGCTGGATGATACAGTCATTAATTAAGAGTAGCTACCTTAGGCATATGACCTACTCCTCTATATCCTCTAATTACTTGATTTACTGCTATCTAGTTATAGTTAGTGGAGGAGGTCAAAGTGTGGGCTCTAATCCCTTGAGTTCTTTAGTTTAGAAAAATTCCCAAGTTTTCTTTAGTAATTTCTACTTTCTTTTTTAAAACATAAGACCTAATCACAGATTGGTCAGAGTTTACAGACATATTGGCAAGAAAGTAGTGGAAGGTCTCCTTATTGTAGAAATGGATAAGAGTGAGGATAAGGCCGAATTGGGTGGAAGCAAAAAGGTGTATTACTTTGAAAGTGAGTTGCTCCTGGAAAAGGACTCTAGAGGGAGTGATTTTGGCAGAAGCAAATCTAAGGAAGGATTCTTCATTTGCCTTGGACAGAAAGTTTTTACCAGTGTTTTTAGGGGGTCCCTTAATAAGTACCTTTTGCCTTTTGCTTGAACTAGCCATTGAGAAAATCTAGGGGAATAGAGGATTGAAAGGAATTTTTGAAGTGATGAAATTTGAATTCAAAACCCTTCAATTTAAAGAAAAGAAATGAGTTTTCATACATACGAAAGGCATTTCGTCCCGTACAATTTTTTAATTTATACGTATGAAAAATATTTCATATGGACGAATGAGTGAGTTCAAAAATGAAATGACTTTTTATACTCACACATGTTACGAGGTATCCTTTCGTACATAATTTTGACTAAGAAGATCGTACAAATGAATAGGTGTTCGTTCGGGACAATCAGAAATTTAAGATCATTTTCATAGCAGTTTGAAACGTCCTCTATATTGAATTGCCACGTGTTCGTATGTATGAACCAAAAGTTTGCACGTATGATCATGAATAATTAATTTGATCTTATCCCTATACCTTCCTTCACACATACATACGATTGAATACACATCATCCGTATGATCTTCACGATTGTACAGACGAATAGTGAAATAAAAATTGGAAAACTGTATGCAAACCATTTAAATCCGACAGATAATACACTACACAATTCATCTTGCACTAAATAAATTTCGTACAGATGATTATCACTCAAAATTTTTAAGGAAACATTCAAAATCATGAATCTAGATGTGAGAGAACACAAAAAAAATAGACAAAAGTTCTAAAAATAAACACAAATCATAAACAAAAAATGATAAAAAGTACAGAAAATCATAAAATCAAAAGACACACAACACACTAATAAAAATACACATCAATGTTGCAGAATCATTCTAATTAAACATTCAAATCAATCACACCAAGCCTTATTCTTAATGTACTGAAAGTATCAAAGGCTAGTGATTTTATAAAAATGTCTGCAAGTTGATTTTCTGTTATAACATGAATGAGTTCAATTTCTCCTTTGGATACATGCTCCCTTATGGAATGATGCCTGATGTCTATATGTTTGGTTCTTGAATGTTGAATAGAATTTTTATAAATGCAAATAACATTAGTGTTATCATAATAAATAGGAATAATGCCTATAGATAATTCTAAATCAATCAACTGTATTTTTAACGAAAGTACTTGTGCCACACAACTTCCTAATATAATGTATTCAGCTTCTGCAGTAGATAGAGCTACTGAATTTTATTTTCTACTGGACCATGAGACTAAAGAATTTCAAATAAATTGACATGATCTAGAAGTGCTTTTTCTATCAACCATATAACCTGCAAAGTCAGAATCTGAATAACCAATTATTTCAAATAAAGAGCTAAATTTAGGATACAAAATTCCTAAGTTCTGAGTTTCCAACATATACCTTAAAATCCTTTTCACTACTATCAAATGTGATTCTTTTGGATCTGATTGAAATCTAGCACATAAACAAACACTAAACATGACATCGGATCGGCTAGCTGTTAAGTAAAGTAAAGATCTAATTATCCCTCTAAATTTCTTTTGATCAACAGATTTTCCCTTAGGGTCCTTATCCAACTGAACTGAGAAACTCATGGGTGTATTTACTAGTTTAGCATTGTCCATTTCACACTTTTTGAGTATGCCCTTAACATATTTTGACTGACTAAGAAATGTACCCTTCTCAATTTGCTTAATGCTAAAGCCTAGAAAGTAACTCAAATCTTCCATTAAACTCATTTCAAATTCACTACTCGTTATTTTAGAAAAATCATCACAATGATTTTTATTTGTAGATGCAAAGATGATATCATCAACGTAAATTTGTATAATGAGTATATCCTCTCCTAATTTCTTTAAAAAGAGAGTTGTATCCACACTCCCTTTTTCAAAAGATCTCTTAAGTAGGAATGTGCTCAACCTTTCATACCATACCCTAAGTGCCTGTTTTAATCTATATAATGTCATTTCAGGTTGAAAATATGATTTGAGTATTTAGAATTTTCAAATCCTAGAGGTTGTTCTACAAAAATATCCTCTTGAATTACCCCATTTAAAAAAACACTTTTAACATCCATTTGGTACAATTTAAATTCTCAAAAATAGGCATACGTTAATAAAACCCTAATTGCTTCAAGTCTAGTTATAGGGGCAAAACTCTCCTCAAAATTAATTCCTTCAATCTGATTATACCCTTTACACTAATCTAGCCTTATTTCTAATAACTACTCCTGATTCATTCATTTTGTTCTTGAATACCCACTTAGTTCCTACTACACTTTTATTCTTTGGCCTTGCAATTAATTTTCCAACTTCATTTCTTACGAATTGATTTCACTCTTTTTGCATAGCTAATATCCAAAATTCATTCGAAAGTGCTTGATCAATATTTATGGGTTCTATGGTTAAAATAAAGGGTGAGTGATTGACTTCTTTGTTTAATCCAGGCCTAGTCCTAACACCCTCACTAGGTTCACCTATAATCAATTCCTTTGGGTGGTTCTTAGAAAATCTTAAATCTCTAGGCAACAGGTTTTTTATCTCCAGATTTTCTTCCAAATTTATTTTCTCAATCTTTTGGGAGTTAATTTATATCTCATCTTCTTCAATATTTGGCTCTTCCAAAATTCCAAATTTATTAAATACAACATGCGTGGTCTCCTCAATTACCAAAGTTATTTTATTGAATATTGTATAAGATTTTCCAACACTTGAGTATCCTATAAAAATACCTTCATTTGATTTTGGATCAAATTTTCCTAAGGTAGATTTTCCATTGATATGAATAAACACCTTACATCTAAAAACATGCAAATTTGACAAATTAGGTGTTCTTCCCTTTAGCAACTCATAGGGTGTTTTATCTAATTTTGATCTAACATTCACCCTATTCAGAACATAACATGCACTACTAATCGCCTCAGCCCAAAAATATTTAGGAAGTGAGTATTCTGCCAACATGGCTCGAGCAACTTCTATTAATGTTCTATTTTTTCTTTCGAATACCCTATTTTGTTAAGGGGTTTTAGGTGCAAAAAAATTGTGATCAATTTCTTTCTCCTTACAAAAATCCTCAAATATTTCATTCTCAAACTCTCCTCCATGATCACTTTGAATAATCATAAATTCACATCTTAGCTTCCTTTGAATCCAAGTCGAAAAGTTTCTAAATTTCTCAAATAATTCACTCTTACGATATAGAAATCCAACCTATGTGGATCTAGAGTAATCATCCACAATCATAAATCCATATTCCTTCCTTCCTAGACTTATAATTTTAACAAGTCCAAAAAGATCCATATGTAAAATCTCTAATGGTTTACTAGTTCTAAGATCCTTACTGGACTGAAAAGAGGAGTTCACCTATTTTCCTAATTGATATGCATCATAAAGGTGGTCCTTAGTAAAGTCTAGTTTTGGTATACCTCTCACTAAATTCTTTTGGGTAATTCTCCTAAGGTTTTTCATGCTAGAATGACAAAGTCTCCTATGCCAAAGCCATGATTAATCATAAATAGTTTTTAAACAAAAAGCAGTAGGAGTTTTAATACAATTCAAGTCTAGCATATACACGTTGTTTACCCTTATACCATTCAAAATATCATTACCATTCAAGCTTAATATGCAGCTAGTTGGAAAAAATTTTACACAGTATTCTTTATTACATAGCTGGCTAATACTTAACAAATTATACTTTAAGCTTTCTACCAATAACATATTTTTAATAAAAAAATTCTTAAGATTTCCAATCATACATGACCTAACTACCTTCCTTGTGGTGTTATCTCCAAGAGTAACCTTGCCTCCACTTCTGGATTCCAGCGATATGAATTATGCAGTATCCCCAATCATATGCTTTGAGCAACTACTGTCTAGGTACTATATGCTGTCATGAGGTCTTGTGTGAGAGCCATCCTACATAATTATTAAACGTTAGATCTGAAAACCCAAACAAGTTTGGGTTCTCCTTTTGATAATTTATAATTAGATATATGTATGACATATCTAGGTTTATGCATCTTAGGTCTCCACACCAAATAAATTTTCTTCTTCAAAGGGTTTAGGGTGAGCTATATGTCCAAATAATCCACAATTATAATATTTGACTCTTGAAAATGGATTCTTAAGTCTTCTACTATTCATCTGTCTATTCAGAGATTGTATAAATTTAGGATTCAAAATAGGATTAGTAAAATCTTCAAGTCTTGGGGATATCCTATTTTCCTCAAGAGATTTTATGTTCAATTTGTAAAATGAATTCATATCTTCTAAAATATGATTCGTATATTTAATCTTCTTGCCCTTCTTCACATTTGGTTTCTCCTCTACCTTCTCCTTGCTAGAAGTGGCTTTGAGTTTTGGGCAATCTGACTTAATATATCCAGGTTTTCTACACTCATAGAAAATAACATTATTTGAAACCTTGAAATTTTGATTAAATTAACCTCGATTCCATTGCTGGCATCTATTTTGCTTCCTCTCTAGAAAGCTTCTGAACTGTCTAGTCATCAATGCGATGTCGTCTTCATCCTCGGGTTGTGAGAGTTCACTTTCTGACTCCTGCAATTTTAGTGCAATATTCTTCTCCCTTCATGGTTCACCTGCATTAATCTTTCTTTAACTAACTCCTTGCTCGTAAGCAATGAGCGATCCAAAAAGATTGTCAATAAAGTAGATGTTTAGATCTATAGACTCTATAATTACAATTATTTTAATATTATAAGCAGTAGGCAAATAATGAAGTATCTTATTGACCATTTCAGCATTTGTTAGTTCCCAACCTAATGCATATAAAGAGGTGACTATTTGTGTGAATCTTGTGTACATGTCAGAAATAGATTCATTAGGTTTCATGCGAAATAATTCATAGTCATGTTACAAGATGTTAAGTTTAGATTATTTTACTTCATTAGTCCCCTCATAAGTTATACAAAGTCTATCCCATATGTCCTTTCCACTCTTGCAAGTAAAAACCCGCATGTAATCTTCTGATTTTAGAGCACTAAAGAAACTATTCAAGCATTTGGCATTTAGTTGTGCTAAGTCATGTTCTTCTACTATCCAGACCACAAAAGGTGTTTCAACTCTAACTCTGTCAACTAGTCTAGTTGGTTTTGTATACCCTTCCTGAACTAAGATCCACATACGGTAATCAAGTGACCGTAAAAATGTAGACATGCGTATTTTCCAAAAATCAAAAGGAATATTGTCAAACAATGGAGGTCTAGTTATAGAGTAACCCTTAGGTGTATTTCAGTTTCCAAATGTAGCCATGGTCGTTAATCAAAAAGTAGTCTAAACTTATGATTTTGAAATTAAGATATGATACCACTTGTTGAAACTTGTTCAATATGAATTAGGTTGTTAGACCTAACCTTATATCCCAACGGCTAACAAAGAGGAGGGGGGGGGGTGAATTGGTAATTAAAAAAAAGTTTCCATCTTTATTTTTTAAATCGATGAAAACTTTAATGATTTTTGGTAAAAAAAATTTTCAACCACAGAACAACACAAAAAGTAAAGTAAAAAAGAAAAGCAGTGGAAAAATAAAAAGACACAAGATTTATAGTGGTTCGATCAAACACGACCTACATCCACTCCCCGGAGCCACCTTCTGAGTATTGCATTAATACCAATAGTGTTTCTCCTTTTTCCCCCACAGCAAGGAGGAGAAGCCTTCACAAAAATCTCTTCCACCACTACCCGGTGCGGCAGAGAACCGTCATCCTTTTACACCCTCCAAGTGTAGGCAGAGTACCTCCCGCTATTCACACTCTCCAAGTGTAGGCAGAGAGCCTTCCATCCTTTCACACTCTCCAAATGTAGGCAGAGAACCTTCCCGCTGTTCACACTCTCCAAGTGTAGACAGAGAACCTTTCATCTTTTCACACTCTCCAAGTGTTGGCAGTGAACTAGATCTCCTTGAAAGATCTTCTCAAAAGAAATCTAGAATGACAAGAAAAAAGAGTGAAATAATCACAATTCACAAAGTTGAGATCCTTATTTTTGAGTACCAAGTGAATCCTTCATGCTCCAATGGTAACAACTCTCCTTCAAACACTCTCTCTCACTCTCTCCTTCACACTTCTTTCAATAAGCATGCAGACCAATGACCAAAAAGTTTACTAGATAGTTTACAATGGATCTTTCATATGAAAGACACAAAAACCTGACCAAAAACTACAATTTTTCAATTTTGTACACACTTGATCGTCCCGTACGATCAATATTTCGTACGTACAAACAGTGCAAAAACTGTTCAGTATGAACTCTTTATACATGGATGAACAGTGTGCATCCGATACGAACAATTATTTTCAACCTCCTTGAAAGATAACTGGAGGATGACTCTTATGGTTTAGAAACATAGCACATTGTCCTGGGACGAATGTGCAAGTTCGTCTGGATGATCAGAACAAAGAAATAGTCCAGAGAACCTCATTGTGAGACAAACATGGTACTTCATCTGGACGAATAGTTTAAGTCATGAGTCCAGAGAACATCATCCTAGGATGAACATGGAATTTCGTCTGGATGAATAGTTTAAGTCATGAATCTAGATAACATCATCCTGGGACGAACATGAAATTTCGTCTGGACGAACAGTTTAAGTCATGAATACAGAGAACATCATCCTGGGACGAACATGGAATTTCGTCTGGACAAACAGTTTAAGTCATGAATCCAGAGAACATCGTCCTGGGATGAACATAGAATTTTGTTTGGATGAATAGGATTTAGAAAAATTTCTTTGATTTTTTATTCGTTCCATTGCTCTCCGAGAGGTATAACTGACCTGATCGTTCCATACGAACATGGTTCATCTCGTATGATCAATATAAGAAATTTTGATTTTTAAATATCTTCCCCAATGTGTGTGTGCTAGTTTGCTTAAATACAATCACACTCACTCAGACTTAATAAAGTAAAAAATACATACTTCAATTTATAAACTATCTTATGCTGAATTTGATTTGAAGTCTTCATCAGTCTTAAGTACGATTATCCTGAAATGTTAATCCACACAAGAGAAAAAATAATTATTTTAAAAAGTGTTAGGAGAAAATGATAATTAAAACAATAATATTTGAAATCATCAAAATTAAACAAGCTGCAAGAATGTAAAATATTCAAATAGCAACTCTCTTAACAGACCTCACTTTTGCTGGACCACCACCTTAGGCCCTAAGCTCTGCCAGATAATCATCTGAGGCCCTGAGCTCCACTTGACCACCACCTGAGGCCCTCACATCTGTTAGACCACCACTTAAGGCTCTGAGCTGCATCAGACCACCACTTGAAGCCCTGAGCTCCATCAGACCACCACCTGAGGCCCTGAACTCCGCTGGACCACCACTTAAGGATTTGATCTCATCCGGACCACTACATGGAGCCTTAAGCTTCATCATACCACCACCTAAGTCCCTCACTTATGTTAGACCACCACTTGACACTCTAAGCTTTGCCAGACCACCACCTGAGGTCCTGAGCTCCGCTAGACCACAACATGAGGCACTGAGCTTCACGGGACCACCTCCTGAAGGCCTGAGTTCTGACAGACCACCACCTAAGGCCTGAAGTTCTGCTGGACCACCATCTAAAGCCTTCAGTTCTGCTAGACCACCAAGTGATGCCGGACATTCATCTATGTTTTTCACTATATTTAAACTTATAGTTTACATTTATAATTTGATCACCCTAAAGGATGAGTTAGCCTGCTGTAATCTACTTAATTTTTAGTGGAATCATTTTCAACTAGGCCAGGCCTCTTGGTTTTTTCCTTTTTTAGGGTTTTTTATATAAAAATCTTGTGTTATATATGTGTGAGCTAGATATTCATGCAACGCTAAGATGTAGGATCATAACTCTATCGCCACAATAATTTTAGCCCACAAAAATTTGGTGCCATCTATGAGAACCTTCAATCCCACTATTTTAAGCACTCCTCTAATGGCTAACAGGTGTAGCCATTGCATCTTGTGTTCATGCCGCTCCAACTAACACCAAATTAGGAATCCTTCCATAAACCAAGGATGCTAGGCATCTATTTCTTTCCACCATGGTGTTAAAACCCTACTAGGGAAGGAACATCAAGACCCTCCCTAGAAGATCATATCAAAAAGATGGAGGAGTCTATAATGAGATCCTTTAAGTCTTGTGAGAGACTTTAGGATCGACACTAGCACAATAAGAAGAGATTCTTCTCCCTCGAGATCCATCAAGGATCAAAGATGTTCAACTTGAACATATTCATGTTGAGATTCACCTTCCGTCGCCAAGGATTCACCCTCCGACACATCCAAAAAATGAGTTTGCTGACAAAGTAAGCTCTACCCATTCTTCACGCACAGGCCACTAAGCTCACATTCATCCAGACATCCCCGAGGACTTAGCCTGACAACACATTACTGAACTCCCCCGTAATGTCCTATGGCATGAATTACGAAGACTAGTCTGAGAGGAGTTCCCCACAAGAAATATAAGATAATCTCTTTTTTAACAAAACTTCCAGAAGTAATCACCCCTAACTAAAGCCATCCTTCAACAGCCCATTCTGGTAAGATTCAAACTACCAAGCATCAATTCATATGATGGAACATTTGACTCGTACGAATATATCAATCACTATAGGACCATAATGCACATCCCGCATGCCTCTAACATGCTCCTATGCCAGATCTTTCAAGATAACCTCAAAGGAAAATCTCAAATATGGTTATACTCACTCCCCATCGGAACCATTCCAGCATTCATCAAATTAGCCAAAATATTTGTCGAACAATGTTTTGCCAATCGGAGGATGGTTAGAGACTCTTCTCTTCTCTCAGGAATTCTCCAGAATGAAAATGAGTCCCTCAAGTAGTACTTTCAAAGATTATCTACTAATTCTAGGATAAATTTCAAGTTACTTAGAGGTGTATTTCTCAAAAGTCTTTATCTTGGTCCCTTCTACTCAGCACTCATATGAGACATTGTCCATTCTTATATGGATCTAATCTATCGCGTGGAGGCCCAAATCTCTACGAATGAAGCTATTAATTTTCATAGGAAGCAATTTGAGTAAACAATTGTGAAACATAAAAGCACCATGGGAATGGAAAATCCATCCACACAGAGGAAAAGCAAGAAAATGACAATCTGCCCCCCCTCAGCCCTCACAACTGTGATGAGAGCCTCACCAAGAAAAGGAGTACATGTCACTTAATATATCTCAAGCAAACATTTTGATGGCCATTCAAGACTAGGAGAATGTGAATAGGTTTTATCCTTTGAAGCCCAACGTCAGAAATTAGGAGTAATATTGTCACTTTCACTATAATCATAGATGCACTACTAAATCATGCAGAAAACTTAAGGAAGAAATCGAGAGGTTGATCTGACAAGGATATCTCTGACAATTCATCCATAACCCAACAGTTTGTGATGAGGGTGGTCTAACTATATGGCAAATTAAACATCAAAGGAAATCATCGAACAATCATCAAGTGGTTGGTGAAATTAAAACCTTTATTGTAGGACCTACAATACCTAGTCAAGTCCTGATTGTAGCCATTAAAGATCCAACGTCGAAGAAGTCTCGCACCGATCACTTTATTGCTTTAAATGATTCTAACTTAGAGGAAATAAATACCCCTCATCAAGAACCACTTGTAATTAGTGCAGGAATTGGCAACCCATGTTATAATGTCAAGAGGATCTTGGTTGATAATGTGAGTTTTATTTATGTCCCGTTCTACTCTACCTTTTTCAACATGGGTCTCCCTAGAGAGAAGTTGCAGCCAGTCGTAAGTCCATTATATAGATTTGAACATTGACATATGAGAGTGGAAGGAACTTTCAATCTTCTAATTATACTTAGGGAATTCCCCTATCAGGCTACACACTCCAAGTAGTTTATTGGGGTAAAATAAGAATCAGCTTACAATGCTATTTTTAGAAGACTGCTCCAATCAATCATTGAGATTGTCGCCTCGATCCCTCACCACAAATTGAAATTTCTCACATAAATAGGGATCGACATAGTACGAGGAGACCAATAAATAGTGCAATTATGCTATCTTCAGCAAGCTCAACAAGGCCCATCAATTACCTTAAGCATCAAAGATTTTGATCTTCAGAGAGAGGATATTCCTCAGAGGGCTTCCCCTAAAGAAGACCATACTTATGTCTCTCTATCAGATGAGCACCCTTCCAGAATAGTGCAGATCAGATCATTTATCTCAAATGAAGAGAAGAAAATATATGTAGATTTTCTATGTACAAACCAAGATATATTTGTATGGATTCTGGTCGATATGCCCGAAATCAACCCTGAAGTAATCACACACTCCCTCAAGGTCAACCTAATGTATAAGAAAGTAACCAAAAGAAGTAGAACTTTGCACCAAATTGTTAGCTGATAATTGAGTAGGAGGTAAATAAGCTTTTGAAAGCTGGATTTATAAGGGAAGTGCACTGGTCCACTTAGTTGGCAAACATTATTATGGTTTCAAAGGCAAGTGAAGCCTCAAGATTGTACGTAGGTTGTACAGATCTTAATAATGCCTGCCCCAAGGATGGTTTTTTTCTTCCTTGTATTAACTAGTTAGTCAATGCCACATCCGAACATCAGTGTTGAGATTCATGGATGCCTACTCTGGATACAATTAAATATATATGGATCCTGCTGATGAGGAGGTAATAGCTTTTCAAACAGATAAGGGTTTATAATATTATATGGTAATGCCGTTCGGGCTCAAGAACACTGGATCAACATACCACTACCTGATAAATAAGGTTTTTAAAAACCTTATTGGCTGCACTATGAAAGTGTATGTGGATGATATGCTAGTTAAAGGCCTCAAGAAATCCTAACATATCTATGACTAAGACTAATATTTCTGCCACTTTTGATCGTACAACATTCCCCTCAAAACCTCTAAATATACATTCAGAGTTGCGTTAAGAACTTTTTTGGGTTTATGATTATCCATCGAGGGATTGTGGTCAATCCTGAGAAGATCAAGGCCCTAAGGGATATGGTACCCCCAAGAAATATAAGGAATTCTAAATATTAAACAAAATGATTACAACACTCTCTTATTTACTGGCTCGCTTAGAAGATAAATATCTACCCTTCTTTAATATCCTTAGAGGTGCTCGTAACTCAAGATTTAATTGGGCTAACGAATACCAAGAGGCTTTTGAGCAGCTTTGAATTTTTCTAGTCTCACCTCCACTTCTCTTGAAGACAATTCTACGGGAAATGTTATACATATATATGATCATCTCCTCCCAGGCTATAAGCTCAGTCTTGGTCCAAGTAGATGATATTATTCAACACCCTTTTTATTATATTAGTAAGGTACTTTCTGAAATAGAATCATGCTACCCATTAGCAAATAAGACAGCCTTGGTGTTAGTCTTCTCAGCTAGAAAATTATGTCTTTATTTCCAAGCACATACAAGAGGGGTCTATATAAACCTACCATTGAAAGAATTCTCCAAAAACCCGAGTCATCTGAAAGATTGATCAAATGGTCAGTGGAGCTTGGAGAGTTTGACATTCATTTCTTGTGTATACCCAACATCAAGTCATAAGTGCTTGCTAACTTTATGGTTGAATATACTAACCACGCCTCTAACGAACCACTAGATACATCTCCTTCTTCCTCATATTGGACCTTATATGTCGATGGAGCTTCTAGGACTATCAAATACAGGCTTAGATTAAAGTTCTCAGCAATAAGTAATGTTGCTGAATATGAGGCCTTGATCATCGGATTGACGTTGGCAATCAATTATGAAGTACATGATTTGGTAGTTCACACCAAGTCCCAGATAGTCGCCTCTCAAGTGGAGGGAGAATTTGATACCCACAATTCATTAATGGCCCAGTACTAGTAAATAGTTAAATCCCTTTTCGCAAAAATAATGATGCATCAAATTGTCCAAATTCTCTGAGAGCAGAATGCACAAGTAAACGCTCTCTCCAAACTAGTTACTTCTACAATTGGTGACATTTTTAAAAGAAAGTGTGTTGAGGAGATCTACATTTCAAGTGTTTAGGGCCCATGGGTTACACAATCAACCTATGAGTCAAGAGAGACTTCTTAGATCAATTACATTCTAACTTTCTTATAAGATGGAGTTCTTCATGAAAACCCAATGATGGTAATACGACTTCGGAGGCAGGCGACAAACTTTACTATTATTAGTAGAAAGTTATACAAATGAGCCTTTTGTAGGGCCATAACTCAAGGGTCTTCCCCTTTAGAAGCAAATTATGTATTCTGAGAAATACATTCAGGAATTTGCAGAGAGTATTTGGGTGGAAGGACATTAGCTAATAAGATTATGAGGCATAGGTTTTACTGGCCTACGATGAAGTAGGATACACTAGAGTTTATATGAAAGTTTAACAGTTGCTAATTACATGATAACCTTACCCATTTACCTACTATGGAGATCTCATCATTATAGAGTCTCTGACTTTTTTTCCAATGGGGTATTGACATAATGGGACCTTTCCATATAGCTACCGGATAGTGGAACTTCATCATTTGGCTGTGGACTATTTCACCAAGTGGTTGGAGTTCAAATCTCTGGCAAAGTTCATTGAAGTTAATGCCAAATAGTTCATATGAAAGAATATAATATATCATTTTGTCATTCTAGCAAAAATTATCACTGATAATAAAACTCAATTCACTAGAAAGGTCTTTACAACATTTGTAAATAACTCTATATACAACTGGTACATATGGTCATAGCCCATCATCAAATAAATTGAAAAATAGAGTTCACTAATCAAATTATACTAAAAGGATTGAAGACACGACTAGAAACGACTTGGGGGCAATGGGCTGATGAACTCTCAAATGTCTTGTGGGCCTATCGTACCATGACTAGAACTCTAACAAGAAAAGCATTGTATAACCTCTACTTTTGCATAGAAGCTGTTATTCCCATCGACATTGAAGTTACAAGTCATAAAATTCAAACTTTTGACTTCAACACCAATGAGGAAATACTCAGATACAACCTAGACCTCCTTTAAAAAAAAGAGACAAGGTGATGCTCAAGGTTGTTGTACATCACCAAAGAATTTCATGTCACTATAATCGAAGGATGAAACCCCAATGTATTTAAATTAGAGATTTAGTCCTATATAGCATCAAGGCAGCATGAAAAGACCCCCAATATAAAAAACTCTCCCCCCTTTGGGAGGTCCATACTTGGTGGCAGCCGTGGTGAAGCCCGAGACTTTTAAGTTAAAGAATGCTGAGGGAAAGATGCTCCCTCAGCCCTGGAATGTAGAAAACCTCCACAAGTATTATCAGTAGAACACAATATTACTACTTGTTTTAAGTAATATATGTCTTCAGTGTTGTTTGTATTCAGTGTTATATGTATTTAGTGTTGAATGTCATTTATCACCTATGTTTTTTTATTGCATTTGTAACTTTTTATCCCTGAGTTATATCAGAGAAGTATGACATTATTTAATATAGTAAAACTTTGTTCACTCATTTAGTTACATTATCACCTTTTTTAAGTAAGATTGTATTTATAGCTTCACACAAGCTATGAACTTTAATCTTGAAGTCCTTGATTCGAGCAATACATAATCATTATTATAACTCAATCATTGGATGATCAATCCCAAGGGGATTCAATTCGACCTCTTCCATACAGGTTAAAAAGCATCAAATAATGCTTTAATTAATAACCTCATATAGGTAAAATATCCTAGGTGGGTGTCAATTGATTTTAATATCCTTGATTTAAGATATACACACTCTATGTTGCACCTCAATCACTAGATTATTAGTCCCAGGGAGATTTGATCCGACCTCTTATATATATTTTTAATGAATTTATAATGCTATAATTAACAACCTCTGGAAGGTCAAACATCCTTGGCGAGTGTCATTTAGATCTTGAACCCTTAATTTGAGAAGCCTGAATCTCAATCACTAGATGTCCGGCCCCAAAGGGACCAAATCCAACTTCTTCTTCATAGGTTAAAAATGCATAATGTTGCAACTAACAACTTCCAATAAGTCAAGTGTCTTAAAAAAAAGAGAGCACTGGAATGTTCACTAATTAGATAAAAATATAAACAACTTTCTATTAAATCATAGAAGATAATACATATGAATGCAAACACCTAATATATAATAATCACTAAGAAAAATAAAGTGATAAATTAGTGGAACATAAAAAAAATAGAAGGACTACTCAATATTTATAATCTCATCATCCTCCTCGAGGCAAAATGACTTCTATAGCTCACTCTCCATATTGCTTTTGTCAGAATTTAAAGGAGGGTCATCTGAAGCCTAGTTGTAACCCCTTCAACTTTAACTCTAGTCTTCCGCTGTATCAAGCGAACTCTCTTTAAAAAGCCCCGTATGAATCGCTCATCAATACACTACTGCTCCAAACATTTTACTTCTAGATCATATATATGATCTCGAGCCTCCTAAACATGATCCTGGATGATAGTCTTCAAAGCTATAAACTTTTTAAAATCTTTAACGACTCTTAAAGATTGTAAGCTAGACAAAGTGGCCTCCTTCTCAGCTATAAGAGTATGTGACATCTTATTCTCTTCCTTGAACATTGTTATCTTCCTTACAGAGGCTTTTTGATCCTTTAAAAGCTAGGTGATTGTTGCTTGTGTCTCCACCAGGTTAATATGAAGCCAATATGTCAGCTAATTTTGAAGAGATATATAGTGCACTATGTTGGCTAGCTCAATCCACCAGTCGCATAACTCCTACTCTAACACCTTTGCCTCTTTGGTCTTATGATCCCACTTTTACTTGTACTCTTCTTGAAAATATTTTACCTTCACAAATTCATTGTTCCATTAGTTTAAGATCTCAGTTAGCTCCGTCTCAAGTTGCGACAACTGAAATAAGGAAGAAAGGTACATTAGAATCTATCCCAGAAGAAAAAGAGAAGAAGCATTAGGAAGATATTATTCACCAAGTCATCAGCTTTGTAGCATCTGATACATTGATGGCTCAGGACATCCCCAGGGATATGAAACTTGGTGGGGGAAGAGTTGGGTAGAGCATTGCTAGTACTTGTCGTAGCCCCCTCCAACTTATTCTTCTTCAAAAAATTTCGGGGATCTTCACCTCTCGCCTATCATTTAGAAGCCACCTTTGAAGCTGGGGCAGGGGCTCAGGAACCTTGGAATACAACTTCAACATTCATTTATCTGACCTCCCAGCATGGAACAATAGCCTGACCTTAGACAAGAACTCTTCTTCAATATATTTATACAAGTAACTCATATTGAAGATGTTCAAAGTTGAGAATCTTAAGGAACCTCATTATGTCTTCTTCTCCGACGTGTAGAGGGGCTGGCAGATCCCTCGTCTTCCCTCACTTCTTTATCAGCCCAAGACATTTTTCATTAAAAAAAAAATACGCTAGCCCGGCTCTTTGAAGGATTACGAGTATACATATCAAATCATTTTGATCTAAATGTTATGCGTCCCTATGTATCACTAGTGAGTCTAACCATCTATGAAATATGCTCAGGTGTTAAAATAGCTTCTCAATTCCTAAATAACGCAATCAACCCCATAGTCTTTGGCTATGTATGAAAATTGCTATAGGCTCGCCCCACAATGTAGCAAAATCTTGATCATCTCAGTAGGAGGTGGAAAATGACACCCCACTCGTAAGCTGGCTTTGTTGACGGTTAGGTACCTGGGAGGAGGAAGGCCGGCTCGATCAAACCCTTTAGGGACCATCATCACCACATTTTTCAGAATGTGAAACTTCTTATAGAGAATAATCAAAGAGTCACTTGTGATGGTGGATGTTGCATCATCTACCCTCGCTCCCTTATTTGGTCTCCACTTACCATCCTACATTGCGATAAGATCTCCCCTGGCCTTAGGATCTCTTAATGGAAGGTGGTCACCCAACATTACCCCTATATATGGAAGGGCCCTACAATTGGACAAGGGTTTTCACCTATCCAAAGGCAGAGGAATGCTTCCTATATATCGAAAGAACTCAAGGGAGTTACAGGGATAGGGGGAGAATTTCCTTCTTACAGAGAGGGCCCCTAGGCCTGGATGAGGGATATCACCCGTACAGGGCCAGGGAAAGGTCTAAATTGAAAGAAGAGAGGGAGAAGAGATGGTGTGAGGCTTCATACCCCAAGTGGGGGCGGAGGGGTTAATATTTGGGGGAAGGGCATTTGAGGAATTTAAAAAAAAATAATTATTATAATATATATATAATAAAAAAAAATTTATCTTCCATGTAAGCAATCATGTCAGCGCCACATCAGCTACGCTACTACACGTCATTGCCATGTGAGCCACAATCCTATGCGTCGTGGCCATGTTAGCCATGACCTAATAAATTGTGGGTGCCACTTCAGCCATGATCATGTTTGTCGTGGCCATGTTAGCCACAACCTAACAGGTCATGGGTGCCATGTCAGCCACAATCCTGTATGTCATGGCCATGTCAGCCATGATCATGCGTGTCAAGGCCACATCAGCCACAACTAAATAGGTTATGGGTGCCACATCATTAATCTATACTGTGTATTACTACCCCATCAATCTGTCATGTATGACACAACCACATCATCAATCTATCCTATGTGTCCCTGCCACATCATCGATTTGTACTACATGTTACTACCATGTCAATAATCTATCATGTATGACACTACTACATCATTAATTCATCTTACGTTTTACTGCCACATATCAATCCATCCTACATATCACTGCCATGTCATCGAACCCATCCTACACACCACTATCAGATCATAAATCCATTATGCCTATCATTATCGTGTCATTGATCCATCTTAAATGTCATTGCCATGTCATCAACCCCATTTTACATATCACTTCCACATCATTGATCCATCATGATGTCACTGCCATGCCATCGCCCCATCCTGTGTCTCACTACTACGTCAACAATTCATCCTATGTGTTAGTGCTGTGTCAGCGCCACAAAAAAACCCTTAACTTTAGCAAGATTTAAACCCAGGACCTTAGGCAAGAAACTCCAAAATTTATCCACTCCCTCACCAAGGAATAAGTGATATATTTATCTAAATTTTTTATTTAAATTATAACGTATAGGTTCATGTGTGCGACATCAATCACAATCTTGCATTTCATGACAACGTCAGCACAATGTCAACCACAATCCTACATGTCATTAGCACATCAACATCACATCAACCACAATCTAGTGCCACATCATCATGCAAAAATTTGGGCCCGAAACCATTTTTTGATGCTCCTGACTCAACTTTGATACTCTTAGAGCAATTTGAGATCTCTACATCCAAGATCGGAGTATTTTTTTAATTTCAAATTGCACTTATTTTCACTCCTAGAGCATCAACTCCCAAAAATTTGGGGCAACTTGTAGATCCTAAAAAACTTTTTCTAATCGGGCATGAATCTCGAGAAAAAATAAAGTTGGAAACTTCCAAATTAAATTGGGACCATCCAAACTTTAATTTTAGTAAACTTATAGTTGAACTGAATGCTTAAAAAATATAAACCTAATGACACAAAATTTGACTCAATCCTATCCCAAATGGGTTCGAATCGAGGATCCAAAGCACTATTGGAAGATTCAAATGACAATTTGGACTACCAAATTGTTTTTAAACGTGATATACTAATAGTCAAATTGAGCATCTCAATGAGACAAATCCAACAAGCACAATATCACAAAATTTTGACATCATTAAAACCTTCAAATGTCTAACGAACGGTCCACATTCAAGGGATTCAACATCGTCCATCCATCCAATCCACTCCCCATTTGCCCTTGATCCTCCACCTATTTACAGGCCATCCAACTCTAGGAAATCTATAAATAGACCCCTCCTCTCTCTTGAAAAGGGAAGCTAATCTAAAGTATTCAAGAGAGAGATTGAAGATTGCTCTTGCCTCTTTGCCTCCTCGACCACCGCAGGTGTTTTGCCGGCTCACCACCTGAACCTCTGAGCTTCGTCAGACCACCACTTGAGGCCCTCACTTCCGCCAGACCATCACTTGGGTCCTTGAGCTCCATCGGACCACCACTTGAGTCCCTGAGCTCCACCGGACCATCACTTAAGGCTGTGATCTCCCCTGGACCACTGCCTAAGGCCCTAACCTCCATCAGACCCCTGTGAAGCCCTAAGCTCCATCAGATTGCCACATGAGGCCCTCACTTCTACCAGAACACTACCTGACACTTTGAGCTCGATTGGACGACCACCTAAGGCTCTGAGCTCCGTCTGACCACCACCTAAGGCCCTGAGCTCCGCAAGACCATCTTTTGAAGCCCTAAGCTCTGCTAGACCACCATTTGAGGCTCAGAGTTTTACTGGACAACCACCTGATGCTCGGAGCTCCGCCATATCACTAAGTGATGCTAGACTATCATCCATATTTATCACTAGATTTCAACTTAACATTTAATATTTATAATCTGATTGCCCTCAAGGATGAGTGAGCCTGCTATAATCAACTCAAATTCTAATGGAATCATTTTCAATTGGGTCAGGCCCCATGATTTTTCCCTTTCTAGGGTTTTCCACATAAAAGTCTTGTGTTCTCTGTGTGTGAGCTAGATATCCATGCAATGCTAAGATGTTGGATCATAACTCTATCACCGCGTATATTCTAGCCCACAACACTTTTACTGAGTCCCTAAACTTCATTCAATACAAATTGATAAAATTTACCAGTGAAGAGATTAAGGTTGGTCCAATAATTAAAAGACACTAAAACAGAAACAATATTGCATTGTGTTTTAAAAAAATTGTATTAAAAATATATCATAAAAATAAAATATTTTTTAAAGAAACTATAAGATGCTAATATTAAAAAAACACTTTTCAATACAAAAAAAAACTCACAATTATAATCTTTTAAAATAATTTATGTCTTGAAGTTTTCCTACTTCGTACAAATAAACTCTACAAATTATTCATGCTTAACAACCTAATATAAACAACATTTCAAAGTATTTCTTAGTCAACCAGTCTTAATATTATAATTTATCTAATTTGGGCACCATCCATTATGGTTTCCTTCATTACCATTTTTTTAAAGAACTGTTTGTAGAGTATTTTGTAGTGTATATTGAGTGTGTATTGATTGTGTATTAAGTGTTTATTAATATTATATCTAGTGTGTATTGAGTGTGTATTGAGTTTGTATTGATTGTGTATTGAGTATATATTTATTGTGTATTGACTGTGTATTTACTGTTGATTGAGTGTGTATTGAGCTTCTATTGAGTGTATATTGACTGTGTATTGACTGTGGATTGAATGTGCATTAGCTATGTATTAAGTTTTTAGAGTGTGTATTGACCTTGTATTGAGTGAGAATTGACTTTGTATTGAGAGTGTATTGATTGTAACTAGAGTGTGTATTGACTATTAATTGAGTGTGTATTGATCATGTATTGACCGTGAATTGACTGTGTATTGCGATCATTATTAAAGGTATAATACTTTATGGGATTCTTATCTTAATATTGGATGTAAAAAATTGTCTTTATATTACATATCTTTGACTATTTCAACCATTGACATCCAAGAAGGGTGTTTGTTAAAAATTGATGGAGCGATGGAAGATAATTCTCCCTCTTTACTAGTGCAAAGAGTCTCTCAACTCAACCTTACCTCTCAAAATGATAATCTTACAATTAGGGTCACTGGTGATAAGTTTGCTATTATTGATGGTTGAAGCTAGTTCTTTCAGTTGAACTTTATTTCCTTGATCAATTGTTGTGTTCAATAAGAAGTCATGGAAAGCTACATAAATGTTTAAAGTCACATAATTGATTCAAAGTTGATTAACTTAGTGATCCTATCATGTGGTTATGTTAATTAATATTTATAAGGCTATGTTAGTTTGAGTGGTTCAACATGTGTGTTAGTGTGTGTGAAATATCTAGCTAGGCTTAAGGAGTTTATTTCACTTGATCCATGATGTTGACTTTTCATGATCGACCAAGTTACTTGAACTCAACCCAAATGATTTTGGTTATACAATTGTAATAACTTCTTTGTTATGATTCTATGAATGTTGTAATTGTTTTCCAATATGCCTAATCATAATAAGTTGTATCTAGACCACATTGAATTTTTGAGTTCTCAATCAAGTCAACTTTATGTTGATTTTAAATAAACCGTCATATCATTCAATTAGTTTTGGACTTTAAGATAAAGGGGCATATAATAAATAATAAAGTAAAATGATTTTATAGGATTAGATGGGGGCATTTAAAGAATATTAATAAAAATATTTTTGATAATAAGATTTTAGATCTTAAGATTTTGTCTGTGCATAAGAATGCTAATGTTATGTGGGAAAAAGTGGCTAGTGATATTAAGAATATCGCAAAAGATGTCTTTGGAGTATCAAAAGGAAAAGCTCCTAATAGTAAAAATAGTTGGTGGTGGAATCCAAATGTGCAAGAAAAGATTAAAAATAAGAAGTTTTGTTATAAAAATTGGTTTAATTTTAAAAATTTTGATAGTTGGGAAATATATAAAGTGGCTCGTAAGGATGCTAAGAAAGCAATATGGATTGCAAAGACATTAGCTTTTAGTGATTTTTATAATAGATTAGATACTAAAGAGAGAGAAAGATATATATATAAGTTAGCCAAATAAAGAGATAGGAGTAGTAAGGATTTAGTTCAAGTGAAGTGTATTAAGGATGAAGATCAAAAAATACTTTTCTTAGAAGATGATATTCAACAAAGGTGGATGAGATATTTTGCTAAACTTTTTAATGAAGATTGCAAAAATAAGATTGACTATAGTGACCTTAGCACCCTAAAGGAAAATAAAGATTTGAGTTATGGAGCATAGGTTGCGGTATGATACTAATGTTTCTCAAAATCAATTTGGATTCATGCCGGGTAGGTCGACTATGGAAGCCATACATTTATTAAGAGGTTTGATGGAGAAATATAGAGAAAGTAAGGAGGATCTACATATGATATTTATTGATTTAGAAAAAGCATATGATAAAGTTACAAGAGAAGTGCTATGGAGAGCTCTTGAAAAGAAAGGAGTCAATAATGCTTATATTCAAATCATTGGAGAAAAATGATTCATGGAGCCGACCCCACGTAGTGGGATAAAGGCATGATGTTGTTGTTGTTGTCGTCGTCATCATATCATTCAATTAAAATGTAAACTATGCATAATATTTTGGCACTAATATCAGCCAAATGTAACTTCAATTCTGCCGAAGAAAAATAATATTATAAGAGCTCCTTTTAACCCGCTCACTTTAAAGTAATATCATAATGTTTAGTATCTGTTTTTCATTATTGTTTATATATTAATTTTTATTATATTTTGAGGTGATGAATGTCAATGATCTCATCATATGAAGAGGCTAAAAAAAAAAAAAAAAGCTGAAACTTTTTTTTTTCTGAAACATTGTGAAAACCAATTATTAAATGCAGAAATCATTATCAATAACTAACTTTTGATTTCTTTGAAAGCTAATTAATTGAAAAACATTATTTAAATATAATATTTTGAAAAGATTAAAAAATTTAATGATAAGAAAAAATATAATTTATAACACACTCTTCATATTCTGAATGATTTAAATTAATATTTTATTACCAATACAATCAAATTTTTATTTCTCAATATAATTGACTAAAATATTATTTATTCATTACTCTCTTATTCTATCTTGTAGTAAAATTCTATCAACTTATGTTACATGTAATGATATTAAAACAAATTCTAAAAGTTTTAATTTATCACGATAAACTTCTGATTATAATATTCAAATTTAAATAATTTCAATAAAAAATTTAGAATTGCTGTGGGTTAGAATATTCATTGCCGAAAAGTACTAAAAATTTTCACATCTTGGCGTTACACGAGTATCTAGCACAAAATTACACGAGTATCTAGAACAAAAAAAAAAAAAGCACCAGAATTTTTTTCGTGGAAGCCCTCAATGGAAAATCCACCGGGCCAAGTCCAATTGAAATGATTTAACTAGCATTTGAATAGATTACAAATGACTTATTCATCCTTGAAATTGAGGACGATCATATTACAACAGTCTACTATCTGGTGGAAATCTAGTGATGAATAGAAATCACAAGGAAATCCAACGACGTTTGGTGGCTGGGAAAAAATTAGGCATCAATTATCTGTCGAGAGAAGTCCGACGTCGGTTGGTGGCCAAGAAGAAGTCCGAAATCAATCAATGGACTGGAGAAAGTCTGACGACAATCGGTTGCCGGGCAGTGGTCGAGGAGTCTGGTGACAAGAGAGTTCTAATTTGTCTCTCTTCGTTCTTTATACTGTCCCTAAACTTCATTCAATACAAATTGATAAAATTTACCAGTGATGAGATTAAGGTTGGTCCAATAATCTAAAGACAGTATAGCTAAAAAACAAGAAAAAATATATTAAAAAATAAATCATAAAAATACAATCTTTATTAAAAAAACTATAAGGTGCTAATATTAAAAAAAAAAATTCAACACAAAGAATAGTCAAAATTATCATCATTTAAAATACTTTATGCCTAGAAATTTTCTTACTTCCTACAAATAAACTATACAAATTATTCATGCTTGGCAACCTAATATAAACAATATTTCAAAGTATTTCTGAGTCAACTAGTCTTAATGTTATAATTTATCTAATTTGGGCACAATCCTTTGTGGTTTACTTCATTACCATCTTTTTAAAGAACCATATATATGGAGAGTCTTTTTTAGTGTGTATTGAGTGTGTATTGATTATGTATTGAGTGTATATTTAGTTTGTATTGTTTATGTACTGAGAGTGTATTAAGTATGTATTGGTTGTGTATTCACTATGTATTGAGTATAGATTGAATGTGTATTGTGTGTATTGACTGTATATTGACTGTGTATTGACCGTGTATTGAGTATGTATTGACTGTGTATTTAGAGTCTATTGATAGTGTATTGAGTGAGTATTGACTATGTATTGAGTATGTATTGATCGTGTATTAAGTGTGTATTGACCATATATTAAGTGTGTATTGACCGTGTACTGTGATCATTATTAAATGTATAATACTTTATGGGATCCTTATCTTTATGTTGGTTGTCAAAAATAGTCCTTATATTACATATCTTTGACTATTTCAATCATTAACATCATAAGGAGGGTGTTTGTTAGAAATTGATGGAGCGAAAGATGTTAATTCTCCCTCTTTACTAGTGCAAAGAGTCTCTTAGCTAAACCCTTGCCCCTCTCAAGGTGTTAATCCTACAATTAGGGTCACTGGTGGTAAGGTCTTTCCGTTGATCATTAATTCCTTGATCAATTTTTTCTTCGATAAGAAGTGATGGAAAGCCACATTAAAGAATGAAGTCTCAAAATTGACTCAAAGTTTGCTAACTTAGTGATCCAATCATGTGGTTCTATTAATTAATATTTTTAAGGCTTTTTCAATTTGAGTGGTTCAACATGTCTGTGTGATATTTGTAGGCTTGAGGAGTTTATTCCAATTGATCCATAATATTGACTTTTCCTGATTGACCAAGTTACTTGAACTCAACCAAAATGATTTTGTTTATACAATGGTAATTACTTCTTTGTTATGGTTTTATGATTGTTATAATTGTTTTCCAATATGCCTAATCATGATAGGTTCCTTTTGGACCACATTGAATTTTCGTAGTCTCAATCAAGTCAACTTCATGATGATTTTAAATAAACAGTAATATCGTTCGATTAAAATGCAAACTATGTATAATATTCTGGCACTAACATCAATCAAATGTAACTTCAATCCTGAGAAGAAAAATAATATTATAAGAGCTCCTTTTAAAATAAGATTATAATGTTTAGTGGCAACAATCTGTTCTTCATCATTATTTATATATTAAATTTCATTATATTTTGAAATGATGAATGTCAATGATCTCATTATTTGAATAGGCTAAAAATAAAAAAATAAACACTGAAATTTTTTTTCTGAAACATTGTGAAAACCAATTATTGAATGCAGAAATCATTATCAGTAACGAACTTTGATTTCATCGAAAGCTAATTAATTGAAAAAAAATTTATTTAATATTTTATTCTTAAAAGATAAAAAAATATATGATAAAAAATTTATAATTTATTATACACTTCATACTCTAAAAGAGTTAAAATAATATTTTAATATTAAAACAATGAAATATTTATTTCTCAATATAAATGATTAAATATTTTTTATTCAGTACTCTCTTATTCTATTTCGTAGTAAAGCTCTGTCAACTTACATTACATGTATTCATATAAATATAAATTCTAAAAAATTTAATTTATCATGATAAAGTTTTGATTATAACATTCAAATTTAATTTATTTCAATATATTAGTTAGAATTGTTGCGGGCTAAAATATTTCCGGTGGTAAAGTACAAAAAACTTTACTTCTTAGCATTGCACGAGTATCCATCACATAAATTGAGAAAAAAGAAACATAATATTTTTTACGTGGAAAACTTTGATAAGAAGAAACTATGGCCAAGCCATATTGTAATGATTCCACTAATTTTTGAATATATTACAAATGACTCATTCGTCCTTGAAATTGAGGATGATAAGATTAAAACATTCAACCATCTAGATGAAATATAGCGACGAATAGAAATAAGATGGAAATCTGACGACGTTCAGAGGTCGAGAAAAAATCTTACACCAATTGTCTGCCGCGTGGAAGTTTGGTATAAGTCGGTGGCCGGGAGAAAGTTTGGTGATTGTTCGACAACAACTAGTTGCCGAGCGGTTGTTGAGGAGTTTGGCATGAAGTGAATTCTAATCTCTCTCTCTTCCTTCTCTTTTTTCACTTCCTTGCTTCAGTTCACCTTCAATGACCAATGAAGGATCTATTTATAATTTGAGAAATTTACATACATACCACTTTATAACATCCTACTTGCAAATCTAACACCCAAAATATTAATATTACATGCATACTATCCTATGTTATTTTAATATCAAATATGCCACCTATATTTCTTTCCTAACACTCATATTTGATATGAAAATGAACTATGGGTGGTATGTATATAATTTTAAAGTTTCAGGTGTTAAATATGTAAATAGAGTAGTAGAAAGTGGTATGTATGTATATCTCCCTTATAATTTTTATGAGTGTGGATGGTTAGTAAATAGGATGGAGAACAAGGGTACGTTGAGAGTGCTTCAAATGGATGACCAATATTGATCCCCTTGATCGTGGACAAATACTGGGCATTTGAATGTCTTAATCATAACAAAATTCAGTGATCTTGGGCTTATTGAATTTGTCTTATCGAGATGCTCAAAAAGACTATAAGCATGTCATATTTGGAAACTGTTTGGAAATCTAAATTATGGTTTAAACATAATGGCTTGATCATGTCCGTGGAGTTCTTGAATTACTCCAAAAGTATCAAAATTCAGTCTGAAATATTAAAAAATAATTCCAGTGACCACAAAAATGGGTCGGGCTTAGCAGACGTTCAACTAGCCACCACCATTGGCGTGCTTTCTACCGTGTGCCTGTCCTGCTACCATGCTCTAGCTAGTTTGCCTGGCTGAAAGCGCCCTAGCATGTCTACCAAGCTTCAGAAGTGGAGCTGCCTGCCCACGCGCTTGCTTGCATTATCCAGCACATGTATTCATAGCCACAGCTAATTTAAAAACATAAATATATATAGATATTCCATAATTCAAAAAAAAATTCAAAGAAATCTAAAAATTAAAAAAAAAAATCTATCCAAATTCAGTTCTCCACTTTAGTGTAGATGCTCAAATAGGTGACCACATCTCCTCCAAAATTCCTCTACTAAAGGAAATTTCCATGTTGCCCAACATGAAGATTTGAAGAAATTTCACAAGGTGGCTAAGGCTGACGATGTTGCCTCCATCATAACTAGCGACTCTTTGATCATTTTCAGGAAGAAGTTTCATTTCTTCAATGATGTTGTGATGAAGGTGGCTGAAAAGTTACATCATATATGTTCTCCTCCTCCAAGATTTTTACTGTCTTTGAGTTCAGTTTACGAGCAAGCCTATAATTTCCACCTCCCCAAGAGTTGATTGATATTTTAGTGACATATAAAATGAGTTTTTCCTAGTTCTTATATATATCCATGTCGATTATAATGAGATTGATTGTATGTTGTAGAGATCATAGTGCAATGTTGTCCCTAGAGTTACTTTCTTGGATGGGTCAACATACTTATGATTAGCAGGGTCGTATCACTTTCAAATTTAAATTACTGGATATTTGCACTCGAGATCCATCGAAGAGTTGTGCTAGTGGATTCTTCTTCATGCAAAATGATTGGAATCAGTTGCAAAATGGGGAAAGCTTAAGATATACCCTTTCCTTTTCATGTTGGAGCTGAAGATATACTATTGATGCTCAACCATCCTGATATAAACACCCTTTACTATGAGATATATTATTTGAGAAAATATATAGATGAGGAGTATTCATTCAATGTGGGACTATCTACTCAGGTAAGGAGGTCTCATGCACATATGTTAAAGAAGTCGGCCAAAGTCCCTAAGTAAATTGTCCATACTTTAAAGGTTCTTCCTAAATGATTATAGAATGATGGTGATCTACATGCATCATCTATATAGTCTAAGCATATTCACCAATATCAATTATCCTTCTACACCATGATGACATTCTCCGGCCAGGTAGGATAATGCACTTCCTATATAAATTCAGCTTCTAGGAGTTTATCAACCTCCAGCTCAATTTCTTATTATCAATCTGACACAAAATTCCATTTTTTTTCGAGTACTGGCTTGTACGGCAGGTTTACTTTGAGGGAGTGCATGATCACTTCAGGGTTGATTTCGGACACATAGACTGAACTCCATTTAAAGACATCTTAATTCATATGTAAAAGATCTATGTATTTTTTCTTCTCTTCCTCTAAGAGAAGAGACCCAATATGTACAGTCCTCAAAGGGTGTTATTTTGATATAGATATAAAAGTGATGTCTTTCATGTGAGAAGCCCTCTAAAGGATATTATTTCAAAAATCAAACTCCTCTAATGTTAAGGTAACTGATGGGCTTGGTTGAGACTGCCTAAGATAATAGGATTATGTTACTTATTGATCTCTGAATACCATACCAATCTTAGTTGGGGTAAAAAAATTTAGTTTAAGGTACAAAATATAGGTGACAACTCCAAATATCCACTAGAGGGGTCTCCCATAGATAACATTATAATCTGACTCTAATTTTACCATAATAAATTGGATTATGTGAGTAGCTTGTTGTAAAAAATTCTCTGAGCACAATTGAAAGGCTAACTGTTCCTTCTACTCATGTGGTTTTATTATCAATCCCATATAGTGGTCCTATGAAGGGTTGAATTTTTTCTCTTGTGAGACCCTTATTAAGAAAAGTAGAGTAACATAAGAAATCCAAAAATTTTTCATTTTCCACCAAAATTCTGTTGATGTGGTAACATGATTCACCTACCCCACATTAATCATAAGTGGATCTTAATGAGGAAATAAGGTACCCCCTACAATTGTTTCAATCTCACCAATCATTTGATGATTATTCAATTATTATCTTTAATGTTATTGATTTTCCCCCCATTGGGGCGAGCCTCATCTCAAGCAGGTGGATTTTAAATAAACCATCAAATGTAGCCTTATCAGATAAGTCACTACAGGAAAAACAGCCAATACCAGCGGTTATATGGCCGTCGGTGCTACCAGTGGTTTGCCCGACGGTCTCGCTGTTGGTTAATACTGGCGGCTCACCCGGTGGTTTTTTAGATTTAGACCGCCGGTAATAGCAGCGGTCGTTTAACCACCGGATAAACCGCCAGAAATTAAAAGTACTGGCGGCGTTCCGGCGGCGTAAACCATCGCTGTTAAGTAAACTCAATACCGGCGGCACGGACCGCTGGAAAGCCACCGGTACAAACCCTAAAAATTACCAGGCCCGAGCTTCCCCTCTCATTTCTAATTTCTCTCTTGCTTCGGACGTCCTCTGTGCACGTCGCCTCTGCCCGCTCTTCGCTCGAGCTGGATGATTTCTCTCTAGCCGCCGAACGCCGCCGACCCCACACCGGTCGTCTTCGATGCTAGCTGCCGTCGATCTCAGACCGGCCGCCCTAGGGTTCATGGGAGTTGAAGAAAATATGGGATTTGAAGGTAAACTTGAGATTTTTCCTGTAATTTTTTGTTCTCACTACACATTTGCAAGAGTTTATTATATAGTGTATGATTTAGGTTGTAATCTAGACATTTGCAATAGGTAATTTTGTAATCGATTGAATTTTTTAAGTGTAATTTTAATAATAATAGATCTAATGGGTTGATTGTGACTTTGGGTGAGAACAAAATAGCAAGAGAGAGATTGAGATAGAGAGAGCTATAAAGAGGGAGAGATATATATATATATAGAGAGATAGATCAAGAGAGAGAGCTATAAAGAGGGAGAGAGATATAGAGAGAGAAAGAGAGCAAGCAAGTGTAAGAGAGAGCAAGAGAGAGGGAGAGTGAGAGAGAGAGAGAGAAAAGAAAGAGAGGGAAAAGAGAGAGAGAGTGAGAGAGAAAAGTGAGAGAGGGGAAGAGAGAGAGAGAGCAAGAGAGATAGATAGAGAGAGAGAG
Source organism: Dendrobium catenatum (assembly GCF_001605985.2). NCBI lineage: Eukaryota > Viridiplantae > Streptophyta > Magnoliopsida > Asparagales > Orchidaceae > Dendrobium > Dendrobium catenatum. The sequence continues at coordinate 910,294 of NW_021318823.1, read as the reverse complement.
CAAGAGAGATAGAGAGAGAGAGAGAGCAAGAGAGAGAGCTATAAAGAGGGATAGAGATATAGAGAGAGAAAGAGAGCAAGCAAGTGTATGATACAGAGAGACAAGTTTTCGGCCGGCTAACCGGCAGTTTAGCCTCCGGAAATGATGATACCAGACGATTTTAATGACCGCCGGTATTTTTGTCAAACCGCCGGTATGTCACCGGCGGTGAATCGACGCGTGCTGGCGGTTTATCTGACGCTCGCCGGCCGCCGTAAACGACGGCAAGCCGTCGGTGAAAGCACCACAGTTGAGCCGTCGGTACAATGACCGGCGGTGTAAGCACCGTCAAACCGCCGGTACAAATAGGGCTATTAACCGGCGGTCTACGCCGCCGGTAAAAACCGCCAGTGAATTTTTTCCTACGCCAATTTTTCCGGCGGTTTATGAACCGCCGACAAGCCGTCGGTATAACTGAAAACCGCCGGTGTAACCTTCTAAACCGCCGAAAAAACCGCCGGTATTGGTTGTTTTTCCTGTATTGAGTCTCTCAATTTCATCCTTGAGTTTCTTAAAAGATTTAGTGGTGTGCCCATGACTATGAATGAAATGATAGTATCTATGATAATTTCATGTATTCAGCCTCAAAGGATTAGGCTACTTAACATTTTATTCATCTCGAATGGCCATCAATACATTTGCTCAACATGCGTTGAGTGGTGTATACTCCTTCTCTTGTTGAGGATCACTTCATTGCAGTGGGGTCTAAGAGGCAAGTTACTTTTTGCTTATTTCTTTAGATGCAAGAATGTGTTATCTATTATTGGAGCATTTTTACATTTGTCGAAAGTTTTTGTCAAATTATTTTCTATGAGTATTGATGGCTTCATCTACTGATATATGTGCCTCCTCATGATGAATTAGATCAACATTCAAATGAATTGTCTCGCATAAGTGCTGAGTAAAAGGGACTAAGATGGAGGCCTCTAAGGAAATTTCCACTCAGCAACTCTGGGTCCACTCCCAAAAGTTTCCAAGTCTGAGTGGAGAATTAAATTTGATTTATGATGTTAAGCCTAAGTGAATTATCTTTAGGCACACCAAGAGGGGGGAGGGGAGGGGTGAATTGGTACTTTTAAAAAAACTTACTATATAAAAAAACACAAAATTATATTTTTAGATTTTTAATAATTTAAAAGCAAAAGATACTATGACCTGATGTATAAGCTAATAAACTTATCAAAAGTAATAATAATGGTGATGATGATTTAATCAACACAACATAATGTCAATTACAAATTTTCAATAAGCAAATTTCAAGAAAATAAATAATAGACAAGTAAAGTGTAGAAAATGAAAGTTAGAATCAACACACTAGAATGTTTAGTGGTTCTATCAAATAATGACCTACATCCACTCCCTGAACTATTCCTTCCCAGTATTTCACTAAACCCATAGTGTCTCTTATTTAGCACACATAGCTAGGTAGAGAGGCCCTTATAATCTTTATAAACCTCATGCAGTAGAGAACCTTGACCTCCTTTTTACCCTTCTGCTGAACATAGAGAACCTCAACCTCCTTTTTTACCATCCTAATGAATGAAGAGAACATCAACTGTCTTTGAACTGGTGATCTTCTTCCTAGAGCAACCCAAGAAACTAAGCAAGATATTCAGAGAAAATAAGATAGAAACTAGCCTAGAGCAACCATATGAAAATCCCTCACACTCAACTTCTCCTTTCTCTTTCCCAAAGCTCCTTAAGATATCTTCTATAACTTTTCTCTCAATAAAACCTAAATAGCCATAGAATTAAACAAGTCTAATTAGAGAGCTTGAATACATTGTCTCACAAAAAGTCCTAAATTTCAATTCTATCGACACTGATCATATAGTACAATCAAAGATCATATAATACGATTAGTTCTAATAATCCTATTAGTACTATATGAAGAGTAAGGCACAATATTATTAGTTTAGGTAATTGAGCTAAATGGCTAGTATGATATAAAGCATCATCTAGTACAATTAGTTCAAATGACCTAGATTACCATCCCATACAATTGGTGATGAATGAATTTTATCCCACGCAAAGATCAGGTCGTACAGTATAATTGTTTCCTATTATCCTGTATAATATGACTAGATCAATCATTCCAAAAATTTTCCTCTAATTACAGGATAAACATAGGCAATATTTAATTGGGGTTTTTACATGTATAACACTTAAAAATGTCATATTTACCTATTAAACACCTAAAGTTACCTATTTACTAATATACCACCTTAAGACACACTCTATTCCCTCCCGTCAAAGCAAAGCTGAAATAGCGCGAGAATCTCCTCTCTTCTTCGTTGATACTGGTTCTGAACCATCTCTCTCACATTCGTCTTCCTAGGTCGGAGAAATAGCGCGGGACTCTTATCTGTTTTGTGAATCCCACGCTGCCATTTTTCTCCCTTTCTCAACATTGCCAAGGTAAGAATCCACAGCAGTGTTATTAATTTTTTAGTATAACAACAGTGTTATGGATTTTTTTTAGAACAGCATTGTTATGGATTTTTTCTATGAATCCAACAACTTGATATATTTTCATGAACACCAGACTAAATAAAAACAAAAACTTCATAATAACAACCAATATAAACCTGTTAAAAAAAACTGGAAGGAAGAACCTGTCATGTGAAAGGGCGAACAGGGCGAACGTTTAAGAAGAACCTAGCGGTGAGTGGCGAACCTTTAAGAAGAGCCTAGCAGTGAGTTTCAATGGTGAAGAGGAGAACGAGTGCCGAGTGGGAGGAGAAGGCGGATGTGCGAATAAGGGTGGAGTGGAAAACGGGAGAGGCGAACGAACGTCACAGAAGTGCTATAAAAGATTTAAAATGAGAGTTTGAGGTGGTATATAAGTAAATAGGTAACTTTAGGTGTTTAATAGGTAAATATAGCAGTTCTAAGTGTTATACATGTAAAAATCTGTATTTAATTATACTATACAGTACGATACCTATCATATAGTACGATTAGTGTAAATTTTGAATTTCAAAATATTTCCTAAATTATGATTGGTAGCTTAGATCTTGATTTCAACTGATCATCCTATATGATCTTAATCATATAGTATGATTTATTCAAAATGATTGAATTATCACAAGTAGTCATTTTAATGATTTTTCAAATAGCTGTTTGTACAATACAATATGTATAGTGCAATACAGTTTATTTAGAAAAGAACACTACTAAATTTTCACTATCTTACTATCTTGAGTGAGTGTGTACAAGTTTACCAAATTTTGCATCCACCAAATAAATAACTTGACTAAAGAAAAATAAAAATAAATAAAAGTAGAAGTATAGACTCTTCAAAACACTTAGCTCTATTATACCCAATCTTCAGCTAATCAATTTGCATAGTATAAAGTGGACCTTAAATATTAATACAAAAGAAAATAAATATGCAACAATAACAATAATAGGAGATAGCATAGTAGATAATACAATAATATTTGTTATCATCAAAATTATAAGACTTGGGTCAAGATTTGTAATAATCTCCCCTTTTTATGATAAAAAAATATTATTTGTAATAATTTTCTATTTACTTTTCCTATGTCCTAAGCTCCCCCATACTAGTTACATTTTTTTAAAAAAGAGTAATTTTTATGAAACTTTTTAAATAATGAGAAAAAAAAGAAAAAGATATGAGTAAAAAATAAATCTAGAACAATGGACTAATCATAATAAAATAGAAATTACAACCTACCAACAAAAATCCACTCTCCCTTTTGACATCACAAAAAGGGCGGAGCAACTAAGAAAAACATCAAAAATAAAGAATACATGATAATGAAGAGGAAAATTAATAAATATAAAAATAAAAATAAGACAATCTAAAAATAAGATGGTCCCTTTTTAGGAGGTGGTACTGGTGGTTAAAATATCTATGAATGGAAAAGAACTACTCCAAACCACATTGTATATGTCTCATACTGCTGGTGTTGCTCCACAACTTTAGTGTCAAAGTGAGTCACCCACTAATCAAATCTCTGAAGCAGTGTCTCATACTGAGAGAGCTATTATACAAGTGTTGGTGCTGAAGCTTGTGCTGGACCTCCATTTGCTTCCTCTAGCTTGTGATCAATATAGTGAACATTTCAGCCATGAGTGCCATCAAGGATGTAGAAGGAGTTATTTGAATAGAAAATTAGAAGATAATCTAAGTTGTATAGAATTAAGGATTGTATTTTGGATTCAAGGATACAAGAAATAATACAATCTAAGGCAAGATTTGGCTTTCTCTTATTTCTAGGATCTTAAATATAAGTAAGATTTTTAAGGTACTGAATAATTAGATCACTGCATTGAAATCCATTTCAGCCGTTATAAAATAGGTAGTGAGGGATAGAAGAGCTGTGATGTTTATCAGATCCCTAACTTTTAGAAAGATTGAATAGTGAAGGATGTGTTGAATAATTTGGGGGTCTTGAACTAAGTTGTTAACATGAGGAATGTGGTAATTTACTAATGACTCCCTAAGAGTGGTATTAACAGAAATCTAATAAAAGTCTGTGAAAGAGGCTAATAACTATACTTTTTCACCAGTGGTAAAAAGGTGCATGATTTGGTAAAAGTATTGATATATAATCTTTACGAACCTTCTATTAACATAATATTGAAAGGCAGTGCCCTCACTATTGACATGAAGGCTAACAAAAAATTTAAAGAGGAGTTTAGAGCTGAATAGGAATGCAAGAGTAAGAATGAATTGAAGGGCGGTTCGAGAAAAAAAATTTGAGTACTTAAAAGTTCAGGACTTCCTAATTGATTATTTTCAAAGGGGTGATCATAACACCCCTATAATGATGATAGGCTTCTTCATTAGCTTTTTCAGGGAAGTGGGGATCCATAGGAAGCGAGGATTCATGGGACGTCAGGAAGAACTTCCTATGAGAGCACTGAAGCACTTTCCACTAGCCATTGCAAAGAGTAGGATCTTATAAAGAAAGGAAGAATGATTGAAAGGATTGGGTAAAGAGAAACCTAGGATTTCTTCCCTTTAAATAGAAATTGTCCATATCATATATTAAGATAGGAGATCTATAGTATGATGTAGATCATTGAAATCATCCAGTTCGATCAGTTAAAAAGTTGGTCTTATTATATTATATGATCAAAATTGTATTGGATGATCAATATGAAGATGGTCACTCTAAAGCATCAGTTGGGATGATTATTGATTTATCATACCATACGAATAGGTGTTAGTATAGTATGATATGATATTTAATATCATACATGTCAAATTCAATTCGGTCAATAATGATTGCCATATGTCTCGTATAGTATGAATTAGGTGTTTGTACAATATAATAACCAATAATTGATCACTCAAAGTTGTTGGATGTGTTATAAGCGGTGATGTGATATTTTTTTAATATTATATAGTACGATAAGATACTATAAAATATAATGGGAGAAATTTTAATTTTTTGCGTGTTATGATTAGTAAGACTTCATGAAAATAAACAAAAAAAAAAGACTTCATGAAAAGAATAGAAAAAGAAAAATTTATGCTGAAATAGCTCAAAAATATAAATAACAAACATGAATATTAAAAAAACAAATTACATAAAAGCACACAAAACATTGATATTTTAATTTTTCAATTCATTCTATTTCAATCATGAATGTCTATAACACCTAGTATAGTCCTCAAGATTCCAAAGGTTTCAAAGGTAATGGTTTTTTTATAAAGATATGTTTCAGTTTATTTTCTTTTGCTATATGGTGCAATTCTATATATCCCCTTGTTAAATAATCTCTAATAAAATGATGCCTAATATCAATGTATTTATTCCGGGGTTATTGGATTGGATTTTTTAATATATAGATCACATTAGTGTTATCACACATGATTTCAATAGTACTAACCCGGAGTCTAAGATTAAGGATTTGTTATTTAAGCCATAAGACTTATGTAATGCAGTTTCCTATAGTTATGTATCTCACTCCAGTGGTAATTTGAGCTACATAAGTTTGTTTTCTACTGAACCATGAGACTAACGATTATCCTATGTATTGACAGATTCCAGAGGTGGTTTTCCTATTAACCCTGCAACCAACAAAGTCTGAATCAAAATATCCATTGATTTTGAAAGATGAGCTATATCTAGGATACCAAATTCCTAGGTTTTGAGTTCCAATAAGATATCTAAGAATTCTCTTAATAACACTTATATGAGATTCTTTATGATTAGCCTAAAATCTAGAACAATTAAAAAGATTAAACATGATATCAGGTCTACTAGCAGCCAGATAAAGAAGTGATCCAATTATCCCTTTATATTTCTTCTAATCAATTGATTTTCCATTGGTATCTTTATCTAATTAAATAGTAAATTTTAAGGTAGTATTGATTACCTTAGCATTATCCATATTATATTTTTTAAGGATATTTTTGATATACTTTATTTTGTCTAAGAAAGGTCACATCATCCCTTTGCTTCATACTAAATCGAAGGAAATAGGCAAGCCTCCCGTCATGCTCATCTTAAACTCCCCACTCATTATTTATGAAAATTCATTACAAATATTTTTAATTGTAGATCCAAATAGTATATCATTAATATAAGTCTGTATATTGAGTATATCTTCTCTTACTATCTCTAGGAATAGGGTGATGTCTGCACTACCCATAATAAAGGATCCGTCTAGGAGGAATGTGCTTAGCCTTTTATACCAAGCTGTAGTTTCTTACTTCAATTCATATAATACATTTTTTAATTAGAAAATTGAAAATTCTAAAAACTTGGGGGTTATTTTATCACCCCATTTAGGAAGGCACTCTTCACATACGTCTGATATAACTTGAATCCTCTAAACTATGCAAAGGTTAATAACACTCTAATGGTCTCTAATCTTATTACAGGGGCAAAGGACTCTTCAAAGTCAACTACTTCAATCAGATTATACCCCTTAGCTACTAATCTAGCCTTATTTCAATTTACTATGCTAGAGTCATTCCTTTTATTCTTGAAAACCCATTTAGTTCCCATAGTACTCTGATCTTTAGATCTACTAATTAACTCCCAAACAACATTCCTAACAAATTGATTCAATTTTTCTAACACGATGAAGATTTAGAATTCATGTTAGAGGGTTTTACCATAAAGATTAAAGCAGAGTGACTAACTTCTTTTTTAAGTCCATACCTAGTTTTTACTCCTACAGATGGATTTTCTAGGATGAACTCCTTAGGCAGACTAGATTAATATTTATAATCTATAGCCAATGGGTCATAAGGTTATACTCTATTTTTACATCATTAGATTCTACTCCTTTACTAATTTCAACCACTTCTTCTTCTTACCTAGCCTCAACAGATCTATTAAACTCATCAAATACTACATCGATGGTCTCCTCTACCACTAATGTCCTCTTATTGAAAACTCTATAGACTCACCTCTAGATGAATCTCTTAGAAAGACTCCATCAGATTTAGTGTTGAATTTGTCTAATGGAGATTTTTCATTCTTTAGAATGAACACCTTACATCCAAATACATGAAGGTGAGAGAGATTAGGTATCCTTCCTTCCAGTAATTCATAGGGTGTCTTATTGAGTTTGTATCTAACATTAACCCTATTAAGAATATAGTAAGCTGTATTGATTACTTCAGACCAAAAATATTTAGGAAGTGAATACTTAAGTAGCATGGATCTAGCAATTTCTACTAAGGTTCTATTCTTCCTTTTAGCAACCCAATTCTTCTTAGGGGTTCTAGGATTTGAAAAATTTTCTATGCCTAGGTATTTATAGAATTATTCAAACTTATCATTTTTAAATTTTCCACCATGATCATTCAAGATAGTTAGAATTTTACAATCTAATTTCTCTGAATCTATATGGAAAATGTCCTAAATTCTTTGAATTATTCATTTTTATGTGATAAAAATCTAATCCAAGTAAATCTCGAGTAATCATCAATAATTATATATTCATATGTTTTCTAACCTAAGTTGGTAATGCTAATAGGTCTAAACATGTCCATATGAAGGATTTCGAAAGGTCTACAAGTAGTGATGACCTTGATTTAGATAAAAGAAGTTTTGATTTGTTTTCCTAGTTGGCAGGCATGACAAATGTGCTCATTAGAGAAATCTAGTTTAGGTACGCCTCTAATTAGGTCCTTTTGGGTTATTTTTCTATGAGTCTTCATGCTTGCTTGGCATTATTTACTATGTCATAGCCAAGATTCATCGATAATTATTTTTCTAACATAAGGTACTAATAAATTCAATATAATTCAAATCAAGTATGTAGGCATTATTATTACTTTTTTCCTTCTAGAATAATAAATCCATTTAAACTAATCACACAACTAGTAGATAAGAATTTAATATGGAAACCTTTGTCACACAATTGATTGATGTTAATTAAGTTATATTCAGGCCATCTACTAGTAAGATATTTTCAGTATTAAAATTCTTTGAATTACCAATCATACCAGAACCTACCACTTTCTTAGTGGCATTGTCTCGAAGTGTGACTTTGTCTACTACCCTAGCCACCAATATGATGAATTGCTTCATGTCTCCTATCATGTGCCAAGAGCATCCATTGTCTAGGTACCTCATGCTTTCACTAGGACTTTCATGAGATCACTCCTATGAGATCAATCAAACTTTAGAAGTTAGTTTGGGTTCCACCTTATTCCATGAAGAGTGATTTGCATGTATGCTATACTATGGTGTAAGTGATTTACACCTCCATACTAAATTTATTCTATATTGTATTATATATGTATGGGCTATGTGACCTAATATTCCATAAGAATGACACCTAATACTAGAGAAAGGATTCACTAATTTATGTTGGGTGTGGTGCCCCTTCCTGGGGATATATAATGCATGTTATGATGTGGGATTATACCATTGTGTAAATGTAGGTGTTTAATTTTTTGAAATTAATTTGCATGGATATTTGCTTTAGAAATTGGTTTGTACATTTAAGACTTGGAACATCCAACTTAATGCATGCTCATTACTATTTAATTCTTTTGCATAGGTTTCTAATTCATTGTATGAATTTTCTATGTCAAGATGTTTTGATTTCAAGGATTCATATACATTGGTTAGAACAATATGCTTCTTATTTAATGCATCAAATATATCAAGTAATAACATGTGATTACTATCTAAAGCAGAATGTTCATCTATCAGACAATCATGCTCTTTTTATAAATTAAAAAGTTAGTGTATAGCTAGCATACATTTTTTTAAGCTTCTTATATGAAACAAAATTTTCGGATATAATAAAAAGTTTATCATATGATAGTTGACATACCTCATCTTAATTTTACTAATCAATATTATCATTAGCTATAAGACATAAATTTGTTATCTCCTCCTCTGCTTCTTGTTTAGATGATTTTGAGGTGGAGTCATCCAAAAATGCTTTCTATGCCTATTACTTCCCCATCTTGAACTTTATCTTCGCTTCACCCTTCTTCTTAGTCTTGTGTTTTCAGGTTGGGATAGTTAGTTTGTAGGTGGATTATTTTCTACATTCAAAGTAAAATGTGTCAGATGATTCATTAAAATTTTTACTATTCTTACCTTTCCTCCATTATTATTGATGACACTTCTGCTTCCTTTTTAGGAAACTTTTAAACTGACAGTTCATCAATGCATTATCATTATCCTCCATAGCTGTAGAGCTATCACTTTTCAATTATGTTGCTTTAAGTGCTACCACTTTGTCCTTTCTCTAATATCCTACACCCTACAATCTCGACTCACACCTTGCTCATAGGCAATAAAAAAACATGTTGTCAAAACAAGGTGGGTGAGATATATAATAACCTTCCATGATGTTTTTTATTTTCAAATGGATCATTTTTCTCAAAGTTTTCAAAAATGCTACTTGTAAGAACATCTCTGATACTAATTGAAAGTTTGACGTAGGATGCTAGGTCTACGTGAACTTACTATCTTTTAGGTACACCATGAGGGGAGTGAATTGGTATTTTTTAAAAACTTACTATAAAAAAACACAAAGTAATATTTTTGGATTTTTCAATAATTAAAAAGCAAGCAATACTCTCACCCAATGTTTAAGCTAATATAAACTTATCAAAAGTTATAATAATTGTTATGATTATTTAATCAACACAATGTAACTTCAATCACATTTTTTTAACAAGCAATTTTTAAGGAAATAAATTATAAAAAAATAAAGTGCATAAAATAAAAATTATAATTTGCACACAAGAATTTAATAGTGGTTTAGTTAAAGAATTTCCTGTATCTAGTCCCTGGAGCCCTCTCCAAGTATTACACTAAACTTTTAGCCACTATAGGAAAACCTTTGATTTCCATCGAAGCTTCCAAGGGAATAAAATACGCCGGTAACAACGACACATGAACTTGCAAAAAATTCGATGATGATATAATGATGGTAGATATGGTGTAAAATTTACAAGTTATTTTTAGGCATATGATCCGTCATCCATTCTGCCATAATTTATGAGAAATAGTTTATTCCATCATATTTTTTATTGGAACGCCGATGCTGCCGAGATTGACCCATTACCCAATAGACTTCCACCTAGTTTGCCGATATTAACCACCTAAATAGTCAATTTCCACCACTCTTTTGCCAAATGTCCATCGTAAGATTTTATTTCTTTTATGTATTTTCTCTATAGACATTAACAATAGATTGTACCATGGTATATGTTTTTTATAGATGATATTCTTTTTGTTGATATGTCTAGAGAGATCATATTTTATAGAGAGGTGTATATTTTTAGTAGAATTTAAATTGGATGGATAAAGTAGATGAATGAGGTGAAATTGGAGAGGGAGCTGATGTGTACAAGATGTGGTGAGATTTGAGAAAGAGTTGATATTTGCAAGATGTGGTGAGACTTGCAATGTGATACATAAAGTTCCCCTCATACCTAAGGAAAAACTCTATAAGATTTGGTGAGACACGTTAAAATGTTGGATAAGCTCTTATGAAAGAGGATTAGAGAAAGTGAGCGAGTTTCCTTAGATGGTTATATCACATAAACTATATTTTCACATGCCAAGAAAATCGATAAATCTCTAAATATATCTTCGACACAAACTGCATTTTCACAGAGGTACCCCCTAGAAGACCTATATATGCCTTTCTTGGCATGGTAGGATTGAAGGTCATGACCGTGGTGTTACCCAACATTGATTTTACACATCTTTCTTGATGTGGCGGTCAAATTAAGACTCTTTGTATTTCCTCTAAATGGGGTAGATGTTAGGAGGCTACTAGATTTTTCATAAACAAGGTACTTGTATGAAATAATAATATAATTAATTAAAATCTATCTATTTCCATTCAAAAGATTTTCTAATAATATCTAACATCTTCATATTATACATAGGTTATATTAGGGATATTAGAAATTGAAGAAGTTAGAAGTATAATTGATTGCCACATTGACGAAAGGCATTAACATATGAGTTCACTAATAAGGTAAACTTTTTAATTCAGATAGTGAAACAACTGCCTAGCTTCATCTCAGATGGAATGTTTCGATGTCCATATTATAAACATAAAAATCAATTGCACCTAGGACTAGAAGATATAATTGTTGATCTATATCACAGAGGCTTTAGGACAAAATATTGGTATTTAACTTCCCATGGTGAGTATGAGCCATATTTGAATTCTCGATGTGACCCATCTATAAATACTAATATTATTAAGGAAGAAAATATCTGACCAGATCTTAAGGACTGAGTTCATGATGCAATTGGAGCATAATTTGAATAATATACAAAAGAGTTACCAAATAAGGAGGCACAAAAATTTTATGATGAGCGAGCAAGGAAAGCCTATATAAGTATATGAGTTTCATATTTTTGATGATATGTTTAAATTGCTTAAATTTTTAGTAACTTTTATAAGAGAAGTATACATGACTTTGAGAGAGTCAGGCTGTAGCATGTGAGGGTTATTTTGGCTCTACAGAATATTTTGAGTACCACATTTAGTCACAAGCAGTAGGAGGAATGTTGCATGGTAGATTTTATGGTTTAGGCTTGCAAGCCCATGCATATGAGGTTATGACTCCAGCTTCTCACCATATTTCCAGGAGTCCTTATATAGCCAACAGGTAGCTACCCTTCAAGCCGAGCTAGAGCAAGTACGGAAATCACAAACTAATTGGGAAGTGTAGAAGCAGATGTAGATGTAGATATAGATACATATGCAAATGAAGATGTAATACAATCAGTTATTGGTTGAAATGTAAAAAATGAGGGAGCAGTTGAGTGGAAAGGATAGTGAAAAGGAGGCAGCTTTCGTAGAGGATGAGTCGACAAATGCATATTACATATTGTTTAGTTTTTCCAGCTTCATTTGTACTTATTTGATTTTAGATATTTGTGTACATATAAGCAAACAAACTTTCTTAACTTTTTTTAAACTATTTGGTTAATTGTTCAATATTTGGAATGTATGGTTATGAATATTTGGTGACGTTCAATGTTTAATATTTGATGATGTTATTTAATGTTTAATAAATGTGATGTTGTTATATTACTATATGCAGGTTGTATTGTAGAAATAGATTCATGAGAGGGAAGGTAGTTTTTTTTTTGTTATTTCAATAGGGTTTTGGTGGATAATATGCCATAAATCTGTTAGAAATGACGATATGAAGAATCATGTATCAATTTCTGATGCATCTTTTGGATTGGAATTTCTAGTGCATTATTTGCTTATTGTATTCATTCGATAATTACTAAACACAATTAACAACTGAATATTTGCTGATCTACTATCGTAATATTATGCTGGAAATATTAGCAAATGCAATGCTGATATTTGTTCAACAAAGACAACGTATTCCCCACATTTTCCTCATTAGGATTACACCGGAGCGTATGCCAGAAAAATTTCACGTGAAAATATTCTATTGGAATTTTTTTACTGACATGCAAATTACCGTCGTTTGTGAATTAGTTGGAAATTCAATGAGAAAAGGAGATTTCTTTCGAATTTCCCTCATTAATGGCAGATATTTTCCATCAATAATGAGTCATTTTGCTGTAGTGAGTGTCTCTCCTATAGCCCCCACAGCTAGGAGAAAAAGCCTATAAACATAAGGCCTTACCAAAAGCCCTAAAATTCAAATATGTCTACACTAATCATATAATACGAACCAAGATCATACAATACGATTAGTTTAACTATTATTATTAGTATTGTACAAAGAGTAAGACATTATTGATCAATTTATGTAATTGAGTTGATCGTCTAGTACAATATAAAGCATTTTTCAATATGGTTAATTTGAATGACTTAGATTATCAACATGTACAATTTATGATGAACAAATATTATCCCATGGAAAGATCAAGTCATATAATATGATTGCTTCTAATCAACCTCTCCGATATGACTAGATAAATCATTCTAAAATTATTTCCCTAATTACATGATTAATTTAGGCAATATTTATTAATATCATATAATATGATACATATTATACGGTATGATTAATGTAAATTTTGAATTTTAAAATATTATCTAAATTGTGATTGGTTGTCGATATCTTAATTTTAACAAAGCATCCTTTATGATCGAGATCATACAGTATGATTTATTCAAATTTCTTTAATTATCATAATTAGTCATCTTAATAATGTTTTGATTAGCTGAATGTACAATATGATATATAATGTAGAATATGATTTATTAAAAAAATTCATGATGGTTATATAGTGATCAATATGCTCATAGGGGTTGGACATCTCTTCATATGAATCTATGCTCAATAATTTGAAGCCTACCAGATTGGAATGTTGAAGAATGGCTTCAATAAGGAGTGATGACTCCTAAAAGTCTCACTGATGAAGAGATATTATTCCACCTCTTATAGGGAACTCTTCTGCAACTAATCGACGTAGTTTGTATCATAAGGCGTTGTGTGGGAGTTAAACTAAATAATGTCGATTTAGGTTTTTGGCGGCAACTAGAAGAATGTGTGGTCACCAACCTGTGTGCGAAGGATGGGTAGAGCTTTCTGTGTCAATAATTTTTTTGTCTTGACTTGATGGGGGATTCCTCCTTAATTGAGAGAGAGGGGTTTCTTCTTCAAAATGATCAAGTCGAACACCTCATGTCAGTGGAAAATTCTGAGGGAGATGAATCTCCTCCTGTTGTGTTAATATGAATTATCGAGTCTCTTGTAGAAGTTGAAGGGTCTCATTTTTTAGATTCTGCCATTTACTAAATACAATCTTCTAGGGATGGTCCTAAAGTTCTTTCTCCAATAGAATTTTGTCTACCAGGATAAAAGAGGCAGATGCTTGGTGACCCTAATTCAAGTCTGATTCTTGGATTAATGTGTGTTGGAGCGGAGGCTCCCAAGTTGTGATTGCTGTTGCAAATCTGCTTTTAGGGAGTATAATTTTGATGATAGCAAATACTTCTATTCCTCTATGACTGTCTTGCCTACTATAATATTTCAGGTCTACAAGACCAAACTGTAATTTGAACCAACTCAAGATTGGGTAGACTATGTCTGAGTTAGTTTGTAATCTTTTCCCTTTCTTGAGTCTATTGTATACAACGTGGTTCTTGATGCTAAGTAACCTTACACACACACATGAGAAAAAATTTGTCTGATTTTAGAGTTCTTTATTTTTTGTAACATCATCCAGGATAATATGTAAATCGTCTTGGATGATCTGTTAAAAATAAAAACCCTAATTAGGGCATCCTGGTTAGGCAGCCATCATTAAGCGCATCGTCTTGGACGATAGGCTCAAATCAAAAATAATCAACCGCTAAATCTATTTAGGTATTATTTATTTTTGGATATCATTCAGGACATCATCCAAGACAACGTCCTGGATGATGAAACATAATTATGACTAAATTAATCTGGTTATTAAGGAAAGCAATTAAGGTTTTATTGCTCGATTAAATCATTCTGGACAATCGCAGGATCGGCCGAGATGATTAGTTCACAAACCTTAGTTATCTCTAGACAACCAAATATCGACGAGCTACTATTCAGGGCGATGTTTTGGACAATTTTCATGGATTTGAACTAATCATCCGGGACGATTGTGAGATCAGCCTAGATGATTAAGCTATTTTTTCATCATCCAGACATCCATTCAGTGCAATTATATGGACGATATTCAAAGACTTGTACTGATCGTACAGGAAAATATTCTATTGAACTGGATGATATAAACAAAAATCTTTTGATCATCCAAAACTGTCTAGACTGATTGAGTGAAATTTGTGCTGATCATCCAGGATAATATTTATATCATCCTGTATGATAAAGTCAGATTATTTAAATAAAAAGCTATTTCAAAACTCTTCTATTTAATAGCTCTTGTTCTACCCAAGATATTATCTTTTGCTGTTGTCTTGACCTGAGAGAACCTAGAGGATAGGGGGAGAGAGAGAGTGAGAGAGAGAGAGAGAGAGAGGATCTTGTGAGCGAGATTTTGTGAGGGGTTTCACAAAGGTTGCTCCAAGTAAGTATCCAAGTCATCTTCTTCGCTCGTCGTCCCTTT
Organism: Dendrobium catenatum; assembly: GCF_001605985.2. Taxonomy (NCBI): domain Eukaryota; kingdom Viridiplantae; phylum Streptophyta; class Magnoliopsida; order Asparagales; family Orchidaceae; genus Dendrobium; species Dendrobium catenatum. Next base: position 894,731 of record NW_021318823.1, on the reverse strand, counting down.
TTCTTGGAGGTTCGAGAGATGTCTACTTCAGCAATCAATCAAGGTTCTCTTCCTGCTTCAGGAGGAAGCAAAAGGAGTTGGGTTCTCTTCCTCACTTGTGTCGGTGGAAAGGAGGTTTTGTACAGGCTTCTCCACCTTGATGTGGGAGGAAAAGGAGAGTCATTGAGTTTAGTGCAATACTTAGAGGGTGTCTCCGGGGAGTGGATGTAGGTTGAGTTGACCGAACCACTATAAATTTATGTGTCCTTTACTATTGCATTTTTTGCATTTAATTTCTACACTTTGTAGTGAATTTTAGTTTGAAGACCAGGATTCATAAAATTGAGCTTTTGAAAACTTTTGAATTTTGATCCATGGCTAACTCCAATCATCGTAATACTACAAAAGAGTATTCTATTACTCAATCACCTTTATTTGATAATAATCCTTTTGATTTTTGGAAAACTTGCATGTCTACTTTTTTATAATCGATTGACGATCGGATATGGATGCTTATAAAGAATGGTTATACACCTCCTTCTCGTGAAATTAATGAGATTAAAACCGAACTTCCTTTTATTGAATAGACTTTTGATGAAAGAGATTTAGTACAACTTAATGCAAAATATTTGAATTATTTTTTTGTGGTTTGAAATATAAAGATTATATGCATGTTTCAACTTGTGCGACTGGTAAAGAAATTTAGGATTGATTTAGTATAATTTATGAAGGAAACAGTGAAGTTAAATAATCTAGGTTGAATATTTTGTTACATGACTATTAACTTTATTGTATGAAATCTTCTAAATCAATTTTTTATATGTATACTATGTTTACTCAAATTGTCATCTCATTGCATGCTTTAGGGAGATAGCTAACTAATTATAAAAAAATAAATAAAATTTTGAGATGCTTACCTTCTTCTTTTGATGCTAAGATCACTATAATTTATGAATCTAAAGATTTGAATACTTATTTTATTGATAATTTGCTTGGATTACTCATTGCTTACGAGCAAGGGGTGAATTAAAGAAATCTTGATGTAAGTGAGAAAAAGAAGGAGAAAACTATGGCACTGAAGGCCAACAATACGAACACTGATTCTTCTAGGTCTAAAAGCGATGATGTTGCCTTTATCACAAGGCAATTTAAAACTTTCTAAGAAAGAAGCACAATAATTATCAGAAGTGGAATAAAGGTAAGGGTAGCAAAAATTTTAAGAATTCTAATAATATGTTCTACTTTGAATATAAGAAGTTGTGACACGTTAAAGCTGATTGTCCTACACTTAAAGCTAACTCAAGCAAGGAGAAGGGTGAGGAGAAACCCAAGTTCAAAAAGGATAAGAAGAAATTCCAAAAGGCATTTTAGGTGGATTCAACATCAGACTCCTCTGAGACTGAAGTTGAAGAGGAGATTATAAACTTGTACTTGATGGCGGACGATCATCTTGGTCAGTTTGACCAAGAAAAGGTATGTGAACTAACCTATGAATAATTACTTGAAGTTTCTGAACAAATTCTTGCATCATATAGAAAACTTAAGAAATCACATGCTAGTTTTAAATTGAAGTTGTTAAATATGCAAAAATAGTATGAAGTTTTACTTAAAGATCATTCTATAATCGATAGAAATCACATGTCATTACTTGATGAGTTTGATGTATTAAACAAAAAGCATACTAAATTATTTAATGCATATGATTCCTTGGAGTCATCTCATGCTGAGTTATAAAACGAGTTTAAGAAATTAGAAAATCTCAAAGTTTTTGAAAATAACAAACCAACATTACATGCATCACATAATTTTTATAGGAAGCATTACTACCCGAATAGATTAGTAAATCATTTTTCTGGTGTTAGATGTTTTTCATATGGCATGTTAGGATACATTTCACACACTTACACTATTAACTGTAGTACACATTGGGTGTAGAGACCCAAATTGCTTGATTCATAGCATAACATACATGCATTGTATTCTTTTTTCTATAAAGAAGGGACCCAAACATGTTTGGGTTCATAAATCTAAAGTTTGATGATTTTATAGGCTTACTCTCACAAAAGGTCTCATGAGAGCATGTGGAACGTAGACAGCAGATGCTCACGACGCATGCCTGGAGATGCTAATCAATTCATTTCACTGGAGGCCAGGGCTAGAGGTAAGCTTACTCTTGGACACAACACCATCAAAAAGGTAATGGGTACAGGTATAATTGGAAACTCTAAGAACCTTTTGACTGAAAATGTTGTGCTTGTAGATAGACTGAAACACAACTTGCTCAACATCTGTCAGCTTTGCGATAAAGGCTTCATCATAAAATTCTTGGAAAATAGTTGCATTATAAGCTTAAATAAAAACACTATTTTGCAGGAAAAGCGGATCAATAATGTTTACATGCTTGACTTAAATAATATTGAAAGTGTTGCTTCATTTTGTTTAAAAATTATTGCTGATGATTCATGATTGTGGAACAAGAGATTATGTCATGCCAATATGAAAACCCTTAGGAGAGTGACTAGAAAGACCTACTTAGAGGTGTCCCCAAGCTTAAATTCTCTAAAGACCACCTTTGTGATGCCTGCCAACTAAAGAAGCAAGTTCAATCCTCTTTTCACCCCCATTAAGGACATTAGCATCTCTAGACCTTTAAACATCCTTCACATGGATTTGTTTGGACCCATTAACATTGTCAGCTTAGGGAGAAAAGTCTATGGATTTTTAATTATTGATGACTACTCGAGGTTTACTTGGATTAGATTTCTATCAAATAAAAATGAGTCTTTTGATTATTTTGGATTCTACTTTACTTGGATTCAAAAAAAGCTAGGTTGTGAGATTTTTACCATCCATAGTGACCATGCGGGATAGTTTAAAAATGAGAGATTTAGACACTTCTGTGAGGATAAGGGGATTAGTCACAACTTCTCAGCTCCTAGGACCCCTCAGCAGAATGAGGTAGCTAAAAGAAAGAACCAGACTTTAGTTGAAGCTGCTAGAGCCATGCTTGTTGAGTATTCACTTACAAATTACTTTTGGGCTGAAGCAGTAAACATAGCTTGTTATGTGTTGAATAGGGTGAATGTTAGAGCCAAACTTGATAAGACACCCTATGAGATCCTTAAAGGTAGGACACATAACCTTTCCCACCTCCACATCTTTGGCTATAAAGTTTTTATTCTTAATTATGAGAAGTCACACTTAAGAAAATTTGACCCAAAATTTGATGGAGTGTTCTTAGGATATTTAAGTGTGGGGAAATCCTTTAGGGTGTTTAATAAGAGGACTTTGGTGGCAGAGGAGACTACTCATGTAGTGTTTGATGAATATGATCCTATGAAGTTTAGAGTTGAGGATGAAGATGGATTTGGAGAGATTACCATAGGAGTTAAAAATTTGGAGAAGATAGTAAAACCCCAAAACACTGAAGGAGTAGGTGAGATTATCCAAGGAGTAGAAAATGTAAATTTAGAGGAAAGGGTTGAACATACACACCTTACGTAGAGAATGGAGATATTCTTCGAGTCATCCTAAAGAACTAATTATAGGAGACCCTTCTAAAGGTGTTAGGACTAGGCATGGACTTAGGAAGGAAGTGAACCATTCTGCCTTTATCTCAATGACTGAACCCACCAATATCAATCAAGCCCTTTCTGATGAGTTTTGGATCTTAGCCATGTAAGAGGAATTAAACCAATTTATTAGGAATGATGTTTGGGAGCTTGAAGAAAGACCAAAGGAATAAAGTGTAGTTGGAACAAAATGGGTCTTTAAGAATAAAATGAATGATTCTAGTGTGGTGGTTAGAAATAAGGCAAGATTGGTGGCTAAGGGATATAACCAAATAGAAGGGATTAATTTTGAGGAGATCTTTGTCCCTATAGCTAGATTGAAAGCCATTAGAGTGCTACTAGCATTTGCCTATTATAAAGAATTTAAACTTTTTCAAATGGACGTTAAGAGTGTCTTTTTAAATGGGGTAATAAAAGAGGATGTGTTTGTATAGCAACCCCCAGGTTTTTAGAGTTCTCAATTTCTAAATCATATTTTCAAATTAAAAAATATCTTCTATGGATTAAAGCAGGCACCTAGAGCTTGGTATGAGAGGCTTTGCACATTCTTACTAGAGAGGGAGTTTATTAAGGGGAGTATTGACACCACCCTTTTTCTGGGGAAAATAGAAGATGAATTACTCATTATTCAAATCTATGTCGATGATATACTTTTTAAATCTTATGATAAAAGGTTATGTGATGATTTTTTTAAAATAATGAGTAGTGAATTTGAGATAAGTATGTGGGAGAGTTATCCTACTTTTTGGGCTTTAGCATAAGATAACTAGATGATGGAACTTTTCTAAATCAATCAAAGTATATAAAGAACATCTTAAAGAAATATGAAATGGTTAAAGCTAAGTCAATTAATACTCCCATGACCTTTAATGTTCACTTGGATAAGGACCCAAATAGAAAATCAGTTGATTAAAAGAAGTACAAAAGGATAATTTGGATCTTTACTTTATCTAACTACTAGCCGACCTGATATAATATTTAGTGTTTGTCTCTGTGCTAGATTTCAATCTGATCCTAAAAAATCCCACCTCACTGCAGTTAAGAGAATTTTTAGATACCTCTTAGGAACCAAAAACTTAGAAATCTGGTATCCTAGGCACATCACTTCTTCTGAGATTATTGTATATTATGATTCTGATTTTATAGGATGTAAGGTGGATAGAAAGAGCATTTCTGGGACTTGCCAATTCATAGGACAATCTTTTGTCTCCTGGTCTAGTAGGAAGCAAAACTCTGTTGCACTTTCCACTGCTGAAGCTGAGTATACTGTCTTAGAAAGTTATGTGGCCCAAGTCTTTTGGTTGAAGTAGCAAGTTCTGGTCTATAGGCAAAATTTCAATCCTTAGTAAAAATACTAGTGTCATATACATTTCTAAGAATCCTATCCAACATTCAAGGACGAAGCACATAGACATAAGATATCACTTTATTAGAGACCATGTGACCAAATGAGATATTGAGTTACATCATATGGCAACTAAGAATCAACGGGCTAATATCTTTACTAAACCGCTGGCCTTTGACAATTTCAGCACTTTAAGAACTCAATTGGGTGTGATTGACATAAATACATGAACTTAATTTCTGATCATTTATTTGTTGATTGTTATTTTCTTTTTGTAGTTTTTTCCTTACTTATTTTTTTATCTATTTCATTTTTGTTGATTTGATTTTCTTCGTTATTTTATTTTTTTTATCACTACCAAATTGATATCTTATGCCGTGTTTTTATTTTTTGAAAATTTGTAGTCAATGATTGACATCTCTAAAATCAGTTAAAGGGGGAAAACACCATTAATTGTTTCCTTCTCTCTAACTTTTTTTAGTGGTATAATTTTCTTTTCTAAATAAAAATCAATCTCACATTAATAACTAGATTTTGAAATTGAGATCTTCTCAATCTTCCTACAGTAATCTTTCTTATATATATAATATTCAAAGTCTTTATTTTACCTTTAGATTTTTTTAATCTTGTCATTGAATTTATCATATGATTTTTTATTCTATTTTGTGATTCATTCCACTTTATATTAGAGAGTGAGTTTTTCTTCTCTAATATCTGAAAGATATAATCATAATTGAGAATTTTTAAGAATTTTAAAAAAGGAATCTAGCTTGCAAAAAACAAAAGAAAAAAATGGCCAATGATGCCAAAATAAAAAGATATGCAATGACGCCAAATTGAAAAAAAAAATATACACAAAGTGTATCAAAAATCAAAAGATACGTAAAGAGCGCCAATCAAATTGACAAGAGGCATAAATTGAGCCCACCAAAAGCAAGCTTCTTCTCTTTCAAAAGTTTTAAACCTTAGAAGAATTCATGTGTCACTTGATATTTTTCAAAGGTTTGATTTCAAAAATTTATGATTTTAACTAATTACTTTGATATATTATTCTATAAAATATTTTTTTGGAACCAAGTCTTGAACGAGTCTCTTTTTCTTATCCAATTGATTATTCTGATTTAGATCCTTTTTTTCAAAAGATGATTTCCACTGGGAGAAGTCCGAGTTGAGGCTAATAGGATCGGTTGTTTTACTATTTTCACGAATTTTGACGATGTTAACTCATTAATTCTTATAAATTTTTTAATTCAATCATATGGAGAATTTATCATATTCAAGCTTTGATTAAAAAAACCCTTGTTTTTCTTTTGTTCTTATCTTTTCCATATTTTATTTTTTTCTTTTAATTTGATTTTTCATGTGTTTGGATCTTCTTTGATCATCTCCATCTATTCTTTTATTTTAAATTTTTTGTCACATAGTCCCAGATGATATTTATGTCTTCCTGGATGATCTATTCAATTCACTCTTTGAATTCTATCTAACGACTATTTTGACTCTTCTGCTTCTGATCATCATGGATGATCCATTATCATCCTGGACGATTTGATCATCTTTTATTTCAATTATTTGTAATCATCCTGGACGATCCTCCTCGTCCTGACGATCTTCACAATCTCTGCTCAATTATTGGTGATCGTCCCGGATGATACACCTATTCATCCTAGACGATCCACATGGCAAAATTCATCACCCAACTTTAATTTGGTCGGTACGATCCATTATTGTTCATCATCCTGGATGACCTATCTAATCGTCCTCGATGATCTGCTTTTTCAACGGTCGTCCAAAATGACTCTTCGGGATGATCACATGTGTCTTATCATCCGGGATGATATCTAATCATCCTGAACAATATTATCACCTTTTTGACCAGTCATCCCGGACATAATTATTGCACCATATCATCCTGGCTGATTTTGTGATCGTCCTGGGCGATCTGGATAATTCTTTAAAAACTGAGGCATTCCACCATTTTTTATCACACACCCTTCTTCCATCAATCTTACACTTCTAATTTCCTTCTAGTTTATTGATAATGGCTGGTGGAAAGAGATCTTGCTATCCTTCTAAGAGTTCCTCGAGGGAAAATATGGACCCCGCTTCACCGAGGTAGATGATCAAGCCACCTATCAAAGGTACAAAATAGCCGGGATTACTATCTCTGAGACTGTCAACCCACACATTCTTCATATCCTATCCTAGATGTATTTGCGCACACTTTATTGACCTTCCTTTTTACTCTCTCTATCCCTTTCAACTCTGAGCTTATTTTTGAATTTTTTGCTAGCCTCCACATAAACTCTTTTTGCACTACTCTCGGGTCCTATGTGAATCGACGTCTCGTCAAAATCACATATTAGGACTGCCAAGAGTTTTTGCAACTTTCCACCATAGGGGACAAACGCCATACCCTATGTTCTGATCCTGACTACGACTAGACTCCGGCCAACCACTTTCTTAGAAATACTAATGCTCACTTTTACGTTGGAGAGTCTAACATCTTACTCAAATATGCTAGGATAATCCAGCATGTTCTTTGCACCTCAATTCTTCCTAAAGCTGGTGATCGCATTCATATCAGTCCTCTTCATTCGATAACCACTTTTTATATTTTGGCTCATCATAAATTCAATTCAACTGATTTGATCTTTTGGTTACATTGAGTATCTGACCACTATTCGAGATATAGGACATAGGAGAAAGCCCAATTTTTTCCTAGGACATACCATTGTCTATATCTTAGAATCAAAATACAACCTCCAATAACCTACCCCACCAAATTTTCAGCCTGCCTTCTACTCAAACAATTCCTTTCACATTCTTTACAGTATTCGTCTCCACCCGGGGCACGAGGAAGTCGATGGAGCTGAGGAGGAGGCAGCTCCTACACCTATTCCTACACCTACTCTGCTCTACTATCACTCTTAGCTGTATCAACTGGTGGAGCTATTCGACCAGTGGGAAACTCGCTTTGAGACCTTCGTTGCTGCAAAGGAGCAGCAAGATGCGAAGGACGTTGCTCGCTTCGATGCTTACATAGCTCACTGGTAGCTCCAGCATGACTAGGATATGGTCTGGCTTGGGGAATAGTTTGTGACTCTTTCCAATTACTTTCAGCCACATCCACCACCACCACCTCCTCCTTCAGATGATTAGGGGCCATCTTTCTTTTAGTTTTCTTATTTTTGTGTGATGTTGTTTTACTTCTATTTAGTAGTTTGTGTTTTTTTTTTCTTTTTTCCCTCCTCATTTTTTGTGATGTCAAAAGAGAGAGTAGCTATACTAGTTTGTATTGTTCTAGTTTGTTATGTTTTTATGATGGATAGTTGAACTATTTAAACTGAGGTTATTTCTTTACCTGCTTCTATTAAAATTACTTTGAACTGCTTCAATTACTTTGTATTTGTCTTCATCAAAAAGGGAGAGATTGTTGCAAATCTGCTTTCAGGGAGTATAATTTTGATGATAACAAATACTTCTATTTCTCTACGACTGTCTTGTCTACTAACATTTTAGGTCCATAAGATCAAACTGTAATTTGAACCAGCTAAAGATTGGGTAGACTAGGTCTGAGTCAGTTTGTAAACTTTTTCCTTTCTTGAATTTATTGTAAACGATATAGTTCCTAATGCTAAGTAACCTTTCACACATACACATGAGGGAAAATTTCTGTCTGATTTTAGAGTTCTCTATTTTTTGTCACATCATTCGGGATGATCCACAAATCATCCTGGATGATCTGTTAAAAATACAAACCCTAATTAGGGCATCTTGGTTAAGGCAGTCGTCATTAAGCGCATCATCCTATATTTGTATCAGCTGGGATGATAGACTCAAATCAGAAAGAATTAGCTGCTAGATCTATTTAGATATTATTTATTTTTATACATCGTCCAGGATATCGTCCTAGAAGATGAAACATAATTATGCCTAAATTAATTTGGTTATTAAGGAAAGCAATTAAGGTTTGATTGCTCGATCAAATTATCCTAGAAAATAGCAAAATCAGCCAGGACGATCAGTTCATAAACCTTAGTTATCCCTAAACAACCAAACCTCGGCTAGTTAGTATTCAGGGTGATGTTCTTGATGATTTTCAAGTATTTGAACTAATCATCCGGGATGATCGCGAGATTGCCCAGGACAATCAAGCTATTTTTTCATCATCGAGACATCCATTCAGTGTGATTATCTGGATGATATTCAAGGACTTGTACTGATCATACAGGATGATATTCTATCGACCTGGATGATATGAACAAAAATCTTTTGATCGTCTCAAACCATCCGGGCTGATTGAGCGAAATTTGTGCTGATCATCCTGGATGATATTTATATCATCTTGGACGATAAAGTCAGTTTGTTTAAATTAAGAGCTATTTCGAAACTCTTCTATTTAAGAGCTCTTGTTCTACCTAAGAGATTATATTTTGCTGTTGTCTTGACTTGAGAGAGCCTAGAGGAGATGGAGAGAAAGGGAGAGAGAGAGAGAGGATCTTGTGAGGGGGAGTTTGTGAGGGGATTCACAAAGGTTGCTCCAACTAGGGTTCCAAGTCATCTTCTCCAACCATCTTCCCTTGTTCTTGGAGGTTCGAGAGAATCCACTTCAACAAACGATCAAGGTTCTCTGCCTGCTTTAGGAGGAAGCAAAAGGAGTTGGGTTCTCTACCTCCTTGGTGCCAGTGGGAAGGAGGTTTTCTACTGGCTTGTCCGCCTTGCTATGGGAGTAAAAGATGAGTCATTGAGTTTAGTGCAATACTTAGAGGACGCCTCCAAGGAGTGGACGTAGGTCAATCTGACCGAACCACTATAAATTTCTGTGTCCTTTACTATTGCTTTTTTCGCATTTAATTTCTGTACGTTTAATTTTTGTGGTGAATTTTAGTTTGATTGAGTTTTTGTTTTTGATTAAAAGATTTTTTAAAATACCAATTCACCCCCCCTAGTTAGCTTGGGCTAATTCATAAGGTCTTAATATCCCTAACGAATTTTCAATTGCCACGTATGATGGCCATTAGAGTAGTGCATAAGATTGTGAAATTGAGTTTCCATCAGACAATGCCAAAATGTTGAGGGCAAAAATATTTATAGTGGTAAATAAAAAAAAACTTCACGTCTTTATATTGCACGAGTATCAAGCACACAAACATGGATAAAAGAAACACAATAATCTTTTATGTGGAAAACCCTGGAGGGAAAAACTACAGGGCCATGCCCAGTTGAAATGATTCCTCTAGTGTTTGAATAGATTAAAATTGATTGGTTAATCATTGAAATTGAGGATGATCATATTACAACATTCAATCATCTAGTTGAAATCTAGTTTCGAACAGAAATCGGATGGAAATTCGGTGATGTTTGGTGGTCGGGCAAAAATTCGACGTCAATTGTCCATCAAGTAGAAGTCTGGCATTAGTTTGTGGCCGGGTGGAAGTCTGATGTCAGTCAATGGCTGGGTGAAAGTCTGGTAATAGTTTGGTGACGGTTGGTTGCCGAGCGGTGATATCAAAATTTGGCAATCTAAGGTTCATTAAATTCATCTCATCGAGCCGCTCGATTCACTTATACGAATGTCACGTTTGGAAATCATTTTGGTAACCCAAATTATGGTATGAACTTTCCAAAGGTGCTTTCAGTCTTATAGTTAGACCCTTTTAGGCTTGGATTTAGTCGAATTTGGTGTCGTTGGGTTTGTCTTTTCAAAACATTCACTTCGACTATAAGTTTTCTAAATCAGAGATTGGACGGTCCTAAATTTAATTTTCATAGTTTCCAAATTTATTTTGCCTATAGATTCGTTCCCGATCAAGATAAATGGTGATGATGTATCAAGAATTATAAGAAGATCAATAAAACAATAAAAAACTATTATTTATGATCATATTTTAATTAAAAACAAATAATACAAAAAAATTAATTCCTCCCTCTACACGATTCGGTCCATGACTTCAATGTGTTCCACATTGCCCGCTACACCTTTCGGTCTTTGCTTTAATCGCATGTACACCTTTTTTTGGGGAAATTTTTTGGCAACGCCCTTTCATATATGAAAAAGATTACAAGTAAAGTAAAAAGTAGAAACTATAACTCCTAATCTAAAAAACAGAGATTAGGAGTTCTAAAGAAGCAAAATACAAGACCAAAAGGAACTCTAAGGCATAAGCCTAAAGGACTCAGGACGTTCTGGCGTCACGAATTGGACTGTTTCTTGATCGGGTCTGGCCAGAATGCAGAACCCCTGGTTGCCAAATTAACCATCCAAGGGGCAGTTGAAAATATCAGCATTCATCATTGTCCTTTCAAAAATCCCATTCAGGCTACCTGCAATAGCGACAAAATTTACAGGCGCCTCAAAAACTGCTTGCAAGAAACCCAGCAGCAAGAACTTAAGGAACAACATCCATAAGACTTCCAACAAACCAAGGAACTCAGAAATGCATCCATCCATGAGTTTTGAGAAGTATAGCTTTTCTAATCTTGACAGAAACCATCTCCTGGCTATCAATAATTCCACCATACAACCTTTCATTTCTAGCTCTCCAAAGGTGGTAAACAGAGGCAGAGACAGTGAGCAAGTAATAATGTTTCAGCTGATTGTTAATAATTTGCTCATAAATGTTATCATAGACTTGATATAGATTTGGTTTCAACAAGTGGGAATTCATCTTGGGAAGTAAGTTTTTGATAACATTAAAGGTGAAATTGCAATCAAAGAAAAGGTGAGACAAAGTTTCCTTTTCACAGTGACAGAAACAACATTTATAGTTACTGGTGATCCCACGCATAGCTAGAACATCAGCAGTTTTCAAACCCCCTTTAAAAGCAAGCCAGGCATAAACCGAAAAACGGAGAGAAGCTTTTTTATGCCATATGAATTTATGCCAGTCAACCACCTCCATGTTGCTATAGAAGAAATTACGAAAATCAGCAAATTTGGGATTCTACTTACCAAGCCAGAAATGGTTTTCCTTAGTTTCCTCAATCACAACAGATTGATAAGTGTAGATAAATGATTATAAAAAAAACTAGGGATAGCCCAGTTACTCCCCCAAATGATATCTGCAACTTTCCAGTCAAAGAATTAGGAATACTCAGCAATCGAATTGTTTAGAGTCAGATAATCAGCAATCGAATTACCCCCACACCAAGGGTCCCAGAATACAGACAAGGTGCTGGTCAGGCAAATAGAAAAATTGATACAGTTTTTAATACTATCTGCTTGCTTACACAAGGCATTCCAGTATTGAGAACAATTCACAGCCATAGTATTCCACAGTGAATGGTATCTAGCTCTCCACTAGCAAAAAGCAAATTACTGGTATTTTAAAACCTCCAAATGATAGAACAACCAAAGCTATGATACATGGAATCAACAGAAGGGATTCGCAGGACACCATTCTGTTTAGGCAAGGTAGTATTTTTCCAAGAAATAGTTTGAAGCTTCTTTAAATTGATATTGCCAAAGAGAGTGAACCTTGCACACATACGGCTAATCTGTTTACAACAGCTTTTGGGTATTATTGATCCACGGATCCAGTAGGCTAGTGTTTTGCATATAGTAAATTTGATATACTGAACCCTCCCCGTAAAAGACAAAGTCTTTGCCTTCCAACCATCTAAAAGAGTGACAATTTTTTGTAAGAGGGGTTGGAAGTGTGCTATTTTAAGTTTTTTGTAAAAAATAGGCAGACCCAAGTAAATCATTGGGTAATAAGATTGTTGAATATTGAGAGTAGCACAGATTGTTGGCGCAATGGGGGTATCTTTGGAGATTAAGATAGAGCTTTTAGAAGGGTTCGTATGCAGACCAGAAGCAGCTCCAAAAGTGCTAAGGATAGAGTTGAGAGCTTGGGCATTCTTAACAGTAGCCAAACCAAAAACAAGAAGGTCATCAGCAAACATCAGGTGCGAAATATTGCAGTTTCCAGCCATGATTCCATTGAATGAATTGGTAGCAGTTGCAGTATCAAAGCAGGAGGATAAGCCATCCATGACTATGCTAAAAAGATATGGGGATAAAGGGCATCCTTGCCTTAAACTGGATGAGGAGTTGAAATACCCTTCAAGAATACCATTAATACAAACAGAGAAATGCACATCCTTTGTACAAGCCTTAATCAAAGTTATAAACATATCTGGAAAACCTTTAGCCTCAATCCTTTGGTATAAAAAGTCTCTCGAAACCATATCAAACGCTTTGGTGATGTCAAATTTGGCACAGAAATATTTTTGCTTGGCCTTAACATTGAAACTGCCAAGAATGTTAGAAGCTAATAGAATATTGTCTGAAATGACCGTTTTGTGAATGAAGCCACCCTGGCTAGGATTAATAATGAAAGGCATTACCTCCTTCATTCTATTAGCAATGATTTTCGCAATGATCTTATAGATGACATTACAAATAGCTATGGGTCTAAAGTCCTTGACATTACTGGCATGAGATTGTTTAGGAATAATAGCAATGGTAGTGGCTTTGATTTGTTCTGGCATGTACCCAGTGTTGAAGAAGGAGGTGACAGCTTTACAAAGGTGAGTATGAATGGTATTCCAAGTGGCTTTGTAAAATTCAAAAGTGAATCCGTCCGGTCCCAGAGCACTATTAGGCTTAGCAGAGAAAATAATGTTTTTGATTTCCTCCAAAGTGATAGGAGCGGTGAGATTAGAGATTAGGTGACTTGGTATTTGATTGCCCACTGGTATGGTTTGGGAGATTTAGTTTAAAGTGGAGGGACCTGTGGAATTAAAAAGATTGTTATAGTGGTTGATAAAGACATCAGAAATGTCTTTGTTATGGGATGAAGTACCATGCTCATTGGAGATCACCTTGATTCGGTTATGGTTCTGAGTTATGTTGATTTTGGAGAAAAGGAACTTAAGATCATCCTCTCCATTGGTCAGCCATTTCACCTTAGCTCTTTGAGTCATCCAACTAGTAAGAGTAGCTTGGTAGAAAGCTAACTTAGCATTGATTTCCTTCAGGTAGCAATTTAGGGGAGGGTCCAAAGGATTATTTTGGAGCAGTGCAATCACAGAGTGTTGTTGGACTTTGAGAGTATCGATTTGAGTTTGAATGTATTGGCGTTGGACCAAGGTTTGCACTTCACAATGTTTTTAAGAGTCTTTAGCTTGTAACTGAAAGAACTAAGAGTACTGCTTTTGTTGGGAAGAGAGAAAACATCCACTAAAATGCTCCAAAACTCTGGCTGATTCAAGCATTAGTTTTTAAACATAAAACGGTGGCCTTTTTTGGTATTCACAGGGTTCAACAAGATTAGAGGCGAGTGGTCCGAACAATCAGAATAATCCACTTTATAGAAAGTGTGAGGAAAGGAAATCATCCAGTTATCATTAACTAGCACACGGTCAAGCTTAATATGTATAGGATTTTGTTGCTGCTGATTATGCCACGTAAAGAAATGCCCCACAGAGGAGAGGTCCTGTAAACCAGCATTAAAAACCATGCTATTGAATTCTCCTAGCCTAGCATAAGAGAGTGGGGTTCCCCCAACTTTTTCATTCAGCTTACGACAGCAATTGAAATCCCCTAAAACTGCCCAGGGGGAATTAGTATTGCTAGCAATCTCTTGTATGTCATTCCATAAAGTCTGCCTTTCAATTGGAGAGTTACTAGCGTAAACAGCGGTGACGGCACAGATAATATTGCCATTAACAGAAATTTGACCATGTATAAATTGATTTGACATTTGCAGGGGAGTAAAATTAACAGGTTTCTCATTCCATTTAACCCAAATGCGTCCTGGGCTAGAATAGCTAAAGTTGTCACAGGTGGCTTAATGCGGGAAAATTTTATGGTTAGCAAGGAACCAATGGTTATTATAATTGGTTTGAGTGATTTTGGCTTCCAAAATAAAGAAAAGGTCTATGTTGTTGGCTAAGGCCAGATTTTTGCAGCTAAATACTTTGGTCGGGTTGTTGAACCCACGCAAGTTCCAGGCTGCAATATTGGGCAAGGTCATTAGGACTTTGAGTTTGGGGTGGAGGCCTTCTTGGCATTGCCTCTTGTTTGTTTCTGGGCTTGGCTAGTAGGTTGTTGTGTTTTTAAAGAGGTAGAGCTGGATGCGGAAGTTTCGATGGTAGAGTTGGGAATGTTAGGTTGGTGACTACGGGGAGAAGTTTGAGGAGGACTTGAGTGTGTACACCTTCTTAGATCGTGACTTGTCGCCTCTTAGGTGGTGAAGGTGCTTAAATTTATTATATTTCAAATTAATATAACATATATTTAAAAAAGTAATAATTAATCCATGAATAATTATCTTTACATTAATTTTTATCATGCTTGCTTGGGCATGACCGACTTAGTCCTCCTCTCCTCAAATTAGGCTGTAGTAGGCTTCCGCTGGCATTCCTCCAGAAATTTTTTTGAATGAAGGAACAAATACTAGCCATTAAATTACTTTTAAAATACTAATTTTCTTTACTATAATCATAAATTATGAAAAATATTTGTAATAATAAAATACATTCAAAATTATATTTGTTTGATAAAATAAACATAGATATATCACTTTGTATTTTATTTTTCATTGAGAAATGAATATTTCTCACATAAGACTTTAATAAATTAATTTTATACTTAAGATTATTTAATTTGAATTAATTATATTTAGTCTTAATTTTAAACTCTATTTAGATTAATTAAGTTTAAATTAGTATAAGATAATATTTTATCTCATTCTAAATTAATTTTTATTATATTAATTTGACATAATGATACACATTTAGTTAAAAAATTATAAATAATACAAAAATTATAAAGCTAAATATAGTGGGGATAGTCATACGCACATGGGCGGTAGTCACACGCACAAAGAGTGGGGAGGGAATTTTCCAGAAAAAAACAATAGATTGGAGATGGAAATATAAAGTTAAAAAGAGTGGGAGAGAGAGATTGGGAGATAAATAAGAGAGAGGTGCTAATGTCATCAGCAAAAAATAAGGACGATAGGCCCGCGGCAGGAACAAAAACATTAGAATGAAACTTGAATATGCTAATATTTATATTAATATAATTTAAAATGACATTACTTATAATTATTGGATAGTGAACCAATGGAGAAATTATTGTGTACGTAATCCGAACGCGTTCGGATGCTGCGTATTTACTGCTTATTTGTTGCGTATTTTTTTATACAAAATTTTTTTGTGCCAAAAAATAACAAATAAATAATACTCACAAAATACTCACTAAATAAATAATAAATACGCAAAAAATACGTAGAAAAAATTAAATACATAAAAAATACGCAACAAATAAGCAGTAAATACGCAGCATCCGAACCTATCCCTGCGTTCGGACTGCGTACACAATAATTTATCTAGTTTTTGGATGTATTTATGCACATGTTATGTTGGAACTGAAGCAACTCCCTTATTAGCTGTTTGTGGCTTCCCTATTTATGAATTTCTGACATGAATTTGTAGTAGACTTTCAAACATAATATATTTCGCTTGAAAATTTTGATTATGATGCTAGCACTTGTGAATTTATTGAATTTGTCTTGGTGAAGGTTGAAGAATTTTTGTAAGTTGGTACATGTCTACTAATTTGTTAGTTCTTCTTGTCATTTGAATTCATTTAGACTTATTAGATCCTATTTAGTTTTCATAATAAAATAAACATATTTATTCTTTCTTCCCGGCATGCACACTGCTTTGTTCCTCGCTAAATTCTTGAATTCTAGTTTCTCATACTCGGCTGATTTTTGTGGTGCAGGGGAGGCTCAACCCATGAAGTGGCCAATGCGATTGAGGGTTGTACTCTATCTAGCAGAAGCCTTAGAGTATTGCACTAGCAAGGGTCGTGCTCTTTATCATGATCTTAATGCTTATAGAGTCCTATTTGATGATGTAGGTGTCAAATTTCTTAGTACACTTCTCAGCATTCCCGCATAAAGCATGAGCTTCTTTATCTCTCATCATTGATTAGTATGTTATAGGATTGTAATCCTAGGCTTTCATGCTTTGGCCTAATGAAGAATAGTCGAGATGGTAAAAGCTACAGCACGAATTTAGCATTTACACCTCCAGAGTATTTGAGGACAGGTATTTCCTTTCTCGCGCTTTCTTTTCTTTTTAATGTAAAAGAAAACATAGGATTCTTGGCTAATGCAAGTGTTCTCCACGTTATGATTTTGAAATTTCTTCCTAAAACTCACGTCATAAAAAATTATTATTTTGATTGTTGTCATAAAAAGAAAAGGAAAGCACAATTGGTTAAATTTAATGTTTTATGCCTTTTTTCTAAATCATTATGATTATTAACTCATGAATTCATTTAAAGGTGAACTATACTATTTTTTGATTCACAATGTCTACAAATCACCTAGCTACAATTCTTATTAAAAATCACCTAGCTACAATGCTTAATTTTATATCCAAAGATTTTAAGCAC